>NW_020328090.1:40000-220340 GCF_001858045.2 Oreochromis niloticus | reverse complement strand
TGACCCTCTAAATTTGTGACACGCCATTTCCTCTCCAGCTTACGAGTTATCTGCTTTAGGCTACGTGTTTGAGAATTATACCACGGAGTCAGGTACTTCGGATTGAGACCTTAGTTTTCACAGGAGCTACAGTATCCAGAGTCGTACGTAGTGAGGAGGTAAATTTTTAACAAGATAATCGACCTCTGTTGGATAGCGTTCAGGTAGCTGCTCTGCTCTATGTTGGTACAGGGCATTGAAGATGATAACAGTGGTGGATTATATTCTTAAACTTAGTTACAGCACTTTCAGAAAGACATCTACTTTGATAAAGTCTACTCCCACTGCTGTGTAATCAATTATTGTAAATGTAAATGTTATCAGGAAATGATCAGACAGCAGAGGGTTTTCAGGAAACACTGTTAAATGTTCAGTTTCTATGCCATATGTTAAAACAAGATCTAGAGTGTGATTAAAGTGGTGGGTGGTTCTTTTACATTTTGAGAGAAGCCAATTGAGTCTAATAACAGATTAAATGCGATGTTGAGGCTGTCATTTTTAGCATCTACATGGATGTTAAAATCACCCACAATAATTATTTTATCTGAGCTGAGCACTAAATCAGATAAAAAGCTGAGAAATCAGAGAGAAACTCTGTGTAAGGCCCAGGTGGACGATAGATGATAACAAGTAAGACTGGTTTCTGAGCTTTACAGCTGGGGTGGACGAGGCTAAGCATCAGGCTTTCAAATGAATTAAAAGTCTGTCTTGGTCTTTCGTTAATTAATAGACTGGTGTGAAAATTGCTGCCACACCGCCCCTCGGCCTGTGCTTCGAGATTTCTGGTAGTTAGAATGACTCGGGGTGTTGATTCATTTAAACTAACATAATCATCCGGCTGCAACCAGGTTTCTGTAAGGCAGAGTAAATCGATTTGTTGATCAATTATTAAGTCATGTACTAACAGAGACTTGTGGAGAGAGACCTAATATTTAATAATCCACATTTCACTGTTTTACTCTTTGTTCAGATGTGGATACTGTATTGTTCTTTCTTTGTGATTTTTTATGTTTAAGTTGTTTATTGCTGGTTTTGTTTGTTTTTTGCCTGTTTGGGAGCTGACACGGTCTCAATGGAGATGGGTTTTGGGGGGTTAGCAGGAGGAGAGAAGCTGCAGAGAGGCGTGTAAGACTGCAACTCTGCTTCCTGGTCCCAACTCTGGATAGTCATATTTTGGGGGGGGTTTAATAAATTGTCCATATTTCTAGAAATGAGAGCTGCTCCATCCAAAGTGGGATGGATGCCGTCTCTCCTAACAAGACCAGGTTCCTCCAGAAGGTTTGCCAATTATCTATGAAGCCCACATCGTTTCTGGGACACCACTCAGACAGCCAGCAATTTAAGGAGAACATGCGGCTAAACATGTCACTCCTGGTCTGATTGGGGAGGGGACCAGAGAAACTACAGAGTCGACATTGTTTTGGCAAAGTTACACACCAATTCAATATTGATTTAGTGACCTCCGATTGGCGTAACCGGGTGTCATTACTGCCGACGTGAATTATGATCTTACTGTATTTACGTTTACCCTTAGCCAGCAGTTTTAAATTTCCTTCAATGTCGCCTGCTCTGGCCCCTGGAAGACAATTGACTATGGTTGCCGGTGTCTCTAGCGTCACATGTCTGAGAACAGAATCACCAATTACCAGAGTTTGAGCCCGGCGGGTGTGTCGCCGAGTGGGGAAAACGGTTAGACACAGAACAGGTTGGTGGTGTACCTGGGGCTCAGTTTAAGACTATGCTTCCTCCTCACCGTCACCCAGCCGCCCTCTTTCCCCAGCTGCTTGGGGTCTTCCGGGGAACAGCTAGCGGGGCCTACGCTATCTTCGGCTGCACCAGCTACAGGGGCCTGGCTAGCTACGGGTGAATGAAGGGTGCGAAGCCGAGTCTCCAATTCAGTAATCCTGGCCTCCAGAGCTGCAAATATGCTACATTTGTTACAGGTATCATTACTGCTAAAGGAGGTCGAGGAGTAACTAAACATCTGACACAATGAGCAGGAAATACAGGAGGGACAGGTGAAGTAGCCATGGTGCTAACGAGTCGGCTACGAGCCGAGCTAAGCTAGCGAAACAGTAAAGAGACAGTGAGTGAATACTTTGGCTATAAATTAGGTAGTGAGCACACAGAAAGGGTGATTCAGATGAAGCACGTTAAGATTATACTATGAAAAAGGGATGTATCAAAAGATTTAAATTAAATTGCTAAGCAGAAAAGCTACTCAGAAACACCACTGTGTTTGAACAGGAAGTGATACTCTACCACAAAGCGAGCGAACACCAAGTGACAATCTCTCCGGCATTGGAACCATCATCTGTTTTCTCTTCGGTAACCTTCGCTCACGCTCTCGGTTGATTTTCTCTAGTCGGCACACCATTCCTCCATTACCTCCATTATCTGGGCTGCACGGCTGCAAAACAAATACACATGGCACCTTGGCACTTGTGCTGTACGTAACAAGTAACGTGACGTGACGCTGCGGGTGATTGGTTCGGCTCTGCGCTACTTAATTGGATTGGTTGTTCTTTTTTTTTTATTTTTTTAAGAGGACAAGAGAGATGAGGCCTATCGCAATAGTTTAATTTTTCTATCGAGAAAAAGTTATTCGCAATACATATCGTTATCGATCTATCGCCCAGCTCTAGTTATAATGCACCAACTTGTGACCTAACCTCTACAAAGAGCTTAGTCAGAGCAGAGCGTGACCACCATTTTTATCTCAAGTGTCTAAAATGTTTTATGTGGCTTTGATTTGAAATTAAAATTAAATATAAGCAGCTCAGAGCCGGTTCTGTTGACTTATACTAAATGTTGCCACAAGTTCAAGAAATATTATTCAGGGCTGGACTTGAACCAGCTGCTCTCTTGTTTGGTAGACTTCACTAAATTTACATACACTATGATCCATATAATGCAGCCAAGCAACATTTTACATTCTTATCATAAACCTTGCTGTAAATAAAAAGGCAGACTTAAAGTTTGATTTATGATTTTAGTATTTCTGAGGCCTCATAACTTCATGAGTTTGCGAGAGATCAACACAAACATCTTATTTGAAACTAATTAAAGCATTTTTAAAATAACTGCAGCATCTTTTTTCACAGGATGTATAATAGTTTCAATATTATTAAATAATATTATTAGATAATATTATATTATAAGATAATAACAGCTAATAGAGAGATATTCACTAGAAAAAAACTTTTCAAAGTTGGATTAAAAAGCAAAAACAAAAAACAAGTTTGGATGAACATTAAAGGCTCACATCATCATGTAGGGGACAGCTTATGAGGTCAAAGAGTTCAAATGCTGGGGTCACGCAAACACTACCCAGCAAACATGGGATTTGTCCATACATAACTGTGTTCATACCACAGCATTTAAATAACTATCTGCTCATCTGAATCACCCCCGTTTGCCACACTGCTGCTGATTAGCCTGCTCCTCTCTCTGTGTGAGGATGTCACATGGCAGAAAAAAAAAAAAAAAAAAAACGTGCCACAGACACTTCTGTGGACAGCTCCTCCATGCCTCCTCTCCCTCTCTGCTCTCCCATCCTGCCCTGCTGCCACCTCCACCTTCTTGAATATGATAAAGGGTACAACTCTGCTGGTGTCAGCAGAACCACCTGCTGATCAACGCCGGGAAAACCAAGGAGTTGGTGGTGGACTTCCGGAGACGCAGACCCACCACACTGACACCGGTGAACATCCAGGGAGTGGACATTGAGATAGTGGACTCTTATAGGTACCTGGGTGTTCACCTGAATAATAAACTGGACTGGAGCCACAACACTGATGCTCTTTACAGGAAGGGTCAGAACAGACGCTACCTGCTGAGGCGGCTGAGGTCATTTGGAGTACAGGGAGCGCTTTTAAAGACCTTCTATGACTCTGTGGTGGCATCTGTCATTTTTTACAGTGTTGTATGTTGGAGCAGCGGTTTATCGGCAGCTGAGAGGAAGAGGTTGGATAAACTCATCAGGAAGGCCAGCTCTGTTCTGGGATGCACCCTGGACCCAGTGCAGGTGGTGGGAGACAGAAGGACTCTGGCCAAAATAACATCTCTGATGGACAGAGTCTCCCACCCCATGCATGTAAATGTTGCTGAACTGCAGAGCTCCTTCAGTGAGAGATTGCTGCATCTAGATGCATGAAGGAGCGTTTCCGCAGGTCCTTCCTCCCTGCAGCTGTCAGACTGTACAATCAGAACTGCTCCCAACAATCATAGATGTTTACATCAGCACTGTAAGTTAACCAACCGATTCGCACTACAACCTGGTTTGCCTCTTATTTGTAGATATTTTTATTTAATTTAATAACTGTACAGTACTCTCTGTATATAGTAACCATTGTCCTTAATGTAAATAATTAAAAAATTGTGTATGTTCTGTTCTGTGTCCTGTGTACTGTTTGTTTGTATATGTGTCTTTTTGGCTGCTGTTACAACCAAATTTCCCTTGTGGGACAATTAAAGGATTATTCTATTCTATTCTATAACTCGACTATAAAAAAACAAAACAATATTTTGTCAGATGAGAATGGCGAGTGGCTTTTACTTCTATGTCAGACACGGCAGTGTGAGTTACTGAATCAATGTGGTATTCTTTGCTAATCAATTACACTGAATTAAGAAAGCCAAACACCTTGTGATTTGCAGACAACCAGCTGTGCCTCATGAAACACGGCAGACGTAATCTGAGCTCCCACACTGTTACAGGTGTTACAGCAGTGATACATCTCCTGTTGTCAGGCCTGCAGGTATCAGACTGTTGTTCTCCTTTATCTCATAGTGGACAGAAATAATTTTTTTGGAGTGGCACAAATAATTTGTGTGGAATCAGATTTGATGCAGAACAGCTGATTGTTCTGTAAATAGTTTGAAATGTTTATTTTAAACCACCTTGGCTGCATTTAAAAAAAATAGCTCCAAAAACCTTTGTTGTTTGCCAAACTGAGTTACTTTTTTGAAGAAGTAACTATATAATTAATTGCCAACATTGGTCATTATTACTGTATTTTACGACAGAGTTATAGGACTCTCTCCCAGACCACAGACTCATACCCATAATACAAGTCAGAGCCTAAAAACATTTTTTTTTTAAAGTTGTGTTTTCGAAATTGGAGTTCAAGTTATTTTTGCTTCCAATAGATGACTAGATTTTTTTTTATTTTCATTGTAAGTGGGCTAAAGCAGTTAATTAAAATTAGTCTAACATAAATGTAAACGCTCTGATCTGATTATTTTAATAAACCATGTAACTTGGATGGCTTCGATGCTGGCGTGACCACAGTGCACACGTCTGATGTCGCTCACAGTGGTCCAAGGGATCGCTCAGGGAGTTTGTGTGTTCACTCAGACACATCAAACATTAGAGGGAACATTGGAGGTGACATCTCAGACGACTTCACCTGGACCACCAAACCATCTCCATCACTCTGCAAAGTCTCTGCAACAATGAAAGTCTCTGTGTGGTCAACAACAGACACATTATGCCCATATCGTGTCTAAACCAATCAGAGATAGTCAGGGGTGGGACCTCTCTGACTGACTGTGCAGGTGGAGAGAGTGAGGTGAGTAGCTTGAATAAAGCGATATCAATTGATTAAATCCTGAATCGACTTTTAAATATAAATGTATTTTGTCAGAAACGCCAGAATCTCAGTTAAGCTCACAACCATCAAACAGCAAATGAGAGCAGGTACACGGATTCCACACAAAGACGTAAACAGAGCACGGACCTGACGCATCAGAATCAGCTTTCTCTTTCTCGGCTTTCTCACCTGACGACACGGACACGCCGTCGGGCTGAAAGCCGACAGCTCACTGATTCTGATGCGTCGGCGGGTCCGCGCTTTGTGTTTCCAACCAAAACTGACTGAACCAGCAGCAAAAGAAGATCCAAACTGCGATGCACATTTGATAAATGTGGTCATTAATTTCCTCCTACTTTTGCTGTTTTGCTTCCATCACGATAAAAATCACACTTCCTGCACAGCTCTCTTTCTCTCTCTCTCTCTCCTTCATGTTTTCTGTGTTTTATCCTCAGTTACTTTGACACAAAGGCATCTGCTGTGATGCTCACACCTCTGATGAAGTCTCACATGTATCAGTACTGATAAATGATCAGAATAATAATATTTCTGAGTGTCTGAGGCAAAACTTAATCGAATCAAATCAGGACTTGTGAATTGGAATCGAATGGATTATCGAAATCAGTGACGATACCCATCTCCAGTGAGTAGCTTAGGTGGACAGAAGTGGGTCCCCTCTCCCCACTGCTTTTAGTGGCAGCAGCAGCAAACAGTAATCAGAGGAGGCCGTGATGATGATTAAGTTTAACATTGTCTACAATATTACCAAAGAGTCCCAAAGCACTTTAAGCACAAGGACTTTTTCAGTAACTTGTCTTTCTTGTAGAACTGTGCTCCAAATAAAGAACTTTGGGTTGACAAGATTGTTAGTTAATCATTTACAAATCAATATTGTTATATGGACAGCAATTTCCCCCCCAAAAAGTGCACATGTAACACTGTGGTGTTAAGCGATGCAGTTGAAAATTTGGGTGCGCCCAAAGTTAGGCAAACCAGTGCAACCCTGGCAAACAGTTAGTCTAGAGCCCTGACATGTAACATGAGCTGCTTTACTCTTGTAACTGATTTCACACACACACACACACACACACACACACACACAGTTACAGTAGGATTGTGTGCAGTTCTTGACCAGTAATACTGAGGAGATCACCTTGTTAAAGGAAACATAAAGAGGTTAGCTCCAAATTAGCCCCACAGCAGCACTCCACAGCCTTCAATAAATATCATGACTTGAATCACTGTGTTTACACTGGCTACCTGCTGGGGCTGTGCTGAAGGATGTTAATGTTGCAGATCAGCGAATAAAACAGTGGGCAACTAGAGGTGGGAATCCCCAGACAGCCCACGATAGGCTCTTATTACAATACTTCCCTCATGATAGTATATGTTAAGGGATTTTTACATTTACTTACTTTGATAACTTTTATTTTGCTTAAGTATAATTTCTTGTGAGAACATGATGTGCCTGCAACCTACAGATTAAGGAACAGAAGCATGCGTGAGGAAGTTACAAAGTAACACACTCTCAGGCAGAGACAGTTCCAACCTGAAGCTGATATGACAAAAGATACTAGTTCCTCTTGTCTTATGGATAACGGCAGTGGCGGTCCTAGCCTGTTTGGCGCCCTGGGCGAACACTCTCTCTGGCGCCCCCCGCCCCCACCACCACCACCACACCACACACACACCACACACACAAAACATGTTAAGGATTGTACATTAACATAAAACTGTTGTCCACACACACATATGAAGAGAGAGAGAGTATGCATAGTATGCAAACAGCTACCAAACAGCCATCATAATTCGTCATACAATGAGAACAGGACAAATCAACAATTGACACTGACTAATTGATATTAAAATCTGTAACATAATGTATTGTTTGGAGTTTAGTCTGTTACTGTTACTATTTTTTACCATTTCTTCTTGGAGCAACTGTAACCCACATTGTTTCCTTAGGGATTAATAAAGTATTCTGATTCTGATTGTGTCACAATGACCTGCCATTATCCAATGACACATCTGCTTACCTGTATTTTTTGTTCATTTCTTCTCCTCTTCTTTTCTCTTTTTTCTAAACTGAGCACCTATTGGCTTTGAACTTTTCTTGTCCATTTTCCATTGGTTTTAATTTTGCACTCCAGTATGAACACCCATCCCTCAACCAGAGGATCACCACAACATAACCTAACAGATCTACACCTTAGTTCACAGATTAATTTTGTCTAGGGTGTATTTCTGAGATTTCACACAACCCAGGATTCAACTCATGAATACATAATGGGCTTGGATTTACATCATTATGAATGAAATGTGCTCTATCTGGAAGAAGCAGGCTCCCCTCCCCTTTCCACGGGTTATGTGTGAGACTTTAAATCATCAAACTGTAAATTATAAATTTTAAATTGTTATTGATCCCTTTACCCCGAGTCCTAAAGTGTATATTTATTTTCTTACTCTACTATATTTATTGTTCGTTTATTTGCACTGCTGTAACTGGAGCCTCGTCGTCTCGTCTCTCTATATACTGGACTGTATGTAGCGGAGATGACAATAAAGTTTACTTTGACTTCAGCAGCGAGCAGGCGCACCGAGGGCTCTCGCGCTCAGTTTTCGTGTATAGAATTTCGAAAAAACATCGGTGCAAATTATAAGTCTGTATCATGATGTCTGGTGTTTTCATGTTTGTTGTTTTGTTTTTATTTTGTTTTATTTTGCGAGTTGGTTATTAGATGCTGCTCCAGCCAGCCAGAGAATCCCCCGCCGCCCCGCCCTCTCCTCCCTGTGCCGCAGGCGCACCTCGCAAACGGAGGGCGCCCTGACGCCAGCAAATGGGCGATAGAAAAACCGATCGGTGCCTATGCCATTCCCAATATGCGCTGGCTGCCATCGGGGCAGCATGAGTACGAGCTTTTTTTCTTTTTCTTTTTTGCCGATGCCCGTGATGCCGCCCCCATCACGATGCCGCCCGGGCAACCGCCCGTGTCGCCCGTATCTAAAACCGCTACTGGATAACGGCCACTCATGCGATAACCATATCTAGAGATGTTTTTCTATTACGTATGCTCCACCTAGAGATGCTGTGTAATCGATTCTCTGCTATAAAATAAAGAACGGACTGAGGCTCTGCGCAACTTGCCTGTGTCTTACCACGCAGTAAGCCTCGCCCATGTACATGCCATGTTTCTTGCTTCTCTAAGGTTTTTTCCTTTGACATATTCTTGGTCTCCGAGCCGGATGGGAAATAACAGCTGATTGGCTGTGACTCCTAACCAGAGACCCTCAGTGCATCCTGACGCCGTGAGAAGCCGACCCTGAAGTCTGTCGACAGCCCTCTCTAGGTAGAGGTGAAGCCCTAGAATGTGAATTCGGGTCTAGGCCAGGGTGATTTAAACGTCCACAGCGCTGGGGTGCAGTGAGGAGATCTCCGTCCTAACTACAGATCCTTTGGAGAGGTGAGAAACAAACTCTTTGTTTTAAAAAAAGCGCATAGGTCTTATCCGCCGCAAGGATTAATAGCGCATTAGGCTGACCCACTGCACGGTGCACAAAGAGAAGCGCATAGGTCTTATCCGCCGCAAGGATTAATAGCGCATTAGGCTACCCACTGCACGGGTGCACAAAGAGAGTAATCCGCTGTAAGGATTTAAGACGTCTAAAACTTAACTTGAAAAAGTTAAAACTGGCCTGGTCCGCCGCAAGGACCCACGCGCATAAAGAAACAAGAGTGAATATATGTGTTTTGTGTATGTCATTTTTCTGTCTGTTGGAAGTAAACTAATTTACAGCAAATACGCTGCTGAGTTGCTTCCAGTTGTTATTGTTATTTATTTGCTGTAAGACGCTGAAGTACTGGTGACAAAGGAGAAGTAGGTTGGGCTCCGTCCCGTAAAACTGACACCGCTCCGCAAGTAGCTCGGAGTTGAGGCCGTGTCAGCAACCACTCCTGAGTCTCATACCAGAGAAAGCTCTGCAGTTGTGTTTAACAATGGGTAATCAGCCCACCAAAACTCACTGCTGACGAGCAGTGGTTAGAAAAAAATGTCAGGCGCCGGACAAATTAGTGCTTGTAGATGGAGAAAGCCTAAGAAAACAAAACGTCCACTATACATTCACCCATATCAGGAAGAACATAGTAATCCCTCATCAAGTAAAAGATTAGAGATCAAAGTTTAAAAAGGGCTGGATACAGACCCAACTGAATACACATAAATACAAGAGGAATGCATAGTGGAATAAACAAAGGGTTAAATTAAATTAGAGCTTATGTATTCAAACTAATAATAGGAAGGATAACAACCTGTAAATTGGTACTAACAAATGAAACAAAATTGGGAAGACAACCAAGCTGAACGAACAGAATAAATGAAAGCAGATAATTCACACAAAACATATTAAATAAAATAGAGAAATGCGTAAGGTATATTAAGGCTGTGTCATTGTTCAGCCAGGGAAAGAGTGTGGGAAAAGCAAATGTCTCCAGCTTGGGAAGGTGTGAAACTGCAGGTCACATCGGCCTTTGATGGATACATAATGAAATATAAAATAATAAACTATTGTATATTAGTAGTAAAGTAGTGTATTGTAATATACTATTGCTGTTATAAAAAAGGAAAAACAAAACAATAATAACATTAATAATGACATACTATTAATAAGAAGAGGCACCTCAGTCAGTTATGATGTGAGGTGGATGATTGTTAAAAGTAGTCTGATTCAAGCTTAAGGTTTGCTCAAACTCAGTATAATAATATATGAGATGAAGAAAATAAGGAAAATACCTAAACTAATCAAGTGCATAGAGACA
Source organism: Oreochromis niloticus (assembly GCF_001858045.2). Lineage (NCBI taxonomy): Eukaryota > Metazoa > Chordata > Actinopteri > Cichliformes > Cichlidae > Oreochromis > Oreochromis niloticus. The sequence goes on along the minus strand of NW_020328090.1, from coordinate 209,894 downwards.
CTTGACCTGGTTGTAAACCTGTCATCCTAGATGAGACTTTGTTGAGATGAAGAGCAAACCTATACTAACAACTAATAAGCCAAACCCTGTACACAACAGCTAAAGCTACAGGTTGAGAAGCTGAATAAAATGAATTAAATATGTGGACACTACCAAGCTGATGAGCAAGTTGCACATTTTTTTTTATTTGTTTTTTTTATTTGTTTTTTAGAGCAGAAGCTGCATATTAAAGCTCACACATGCAGCTGTTTGTGAGCTCAGTTTTTTTTCCCTCACACTTCTGCTTTGTTTCTGGCAGCAGCTTTTTCTTTTTCTTTTTGTGTCCTGGCTCATGTGTGTAAAGCCTTCATGCATTGGCAATTTTTTTTTGTTTTGTTTGTTTGTTTTGTTGGTTTGAAAAACAAATTTGTGATCATACTTGTGGATCACAGTGACATATAATGATTAGGCATATGATTTATTAATGCCTAGTTTTAGAGCTGTGAGCTATGAGCTGTAAGCAATGCAAAGTTTTTTCCTACTTAAAAGTTTGAAATATGTAAGATGTGTGAGTTCTTTGAAAAAAGGAATTGCCTAAATGGCCTTAAGTCAAAATGTAGTGTTGCATCTACAAAGAAGAAAGCAGAAGAAGCATTCAGTAACTTGAAACTGGCATTACAGACAAATACAGTTTGGCTTTGCCTGATTATGATAAGCCTTTTACTCGCATGTAGATGGAGGTGCAGGTTATATGAAGGCTGTTCTAACACAGGCCTTTGGCGAAAAACAACGCCCACTTGCATTTTATTCGTGTAAATTAGACTCCGTTGCATTGGGTCTGCTTACGTGCGTGCAGGCTTGTTAGCCGCAGCAGAGGCAGTTAAAAAGTCCGCTGATATTGTTTTAGGACACACATTGATCATTAAAGTCCCACATGCTGTGACCTCCATCTTACTGCAAGCAAATCTATCATACCTCACACATGCACGACAACTTTCCTATGTAGGCATTTTACTCTCACAGTCACACATAGAATTCCGAAGTGTGGACTGCTAAACCCTAGCACACTTCTTCCCACTCTGGAAGATGGCGACGCACATTGCTGCATAAGAAAGCTAGATGAAGAAACCAAACCACGAGTTGACATTTACAGTACACCATTTTGCAAAAATCTGGCAAAATAGAGGCATGGTTACCTCCACAGGACATCCAGTACAACACAGAAATCTTCTAAAAACACTTTTAGAAGTAATAACTCTGCCAAGACAGCTAGCAATATGTAAATGTGCAGCACACCAAAGAGACAACTCAAGCATAACAAAAGGCAATAACTTCGCAGATCAAGCTGCAAAATCAGCGGCACAACAAACTGTAGACACACTAATGTCAACATCACCCTCACAAATACCACTTGATGTTTTAAAGGATGAACAAAAAGCAGCTCCCACAGCTGAGCAAAGGAAATGGCTGAAATGCGGAGCGCAACTAAAAGATGACTTGATGGTTTGTGAAGGAAAACAATACTTCAAAATCTCTACACAAAACAGCAGCCTTAGTGACATGGAGTTACTCATGTGTCACAGGAGGGATAGTAGATATAATTTCCAAACACTTCTATACTCTAAATTTCGAAACTTCAGCAAAAGAATTTGTCAGAACATGCATGATTTGCCAAAAAACACAATGCACAAGGGATCTCAGACCAAAAAGAGGTCAATTTCCCACACCACCTCATCCTTTCCACACAATCACATGGATTTTATTGAACTAAATGAATGCCAAGGTCAAAATACGCTCTAGTGATCATAGACGTATTCTCAAAATGGCCAAAATCTACCCAGTAAAGAAAGCAGATGCCATTTCAGTAGCAAAATGCTTATGTAACCATTTATTCCAACATATTGGCATCCCCACTCTGATAAGATCAGATAATGGGACACACTTTGTCAATGAGGTAACAGCAAGTCTCTGAAGCACTAGGATTCAGCATCAAAATCACTGTGCTTATCACCCGCAAAGTGCAGGATTAGTGGAAAGAACTAACGGCACAATAAAACAGAGACTGAGAAAATGTATGGAAGAAACAGGGAGACCATGGCCTGAGTGTATAGGCTAGTAAAAATGTGGATGAACTAACACAGGGTTTCAGAAACTCACACCTTTTGAAATCATTCATGGCAGACCATTTCCACTGCCAATCACAAGTGAACCTTCAGATAAATCAGTCAGAGAGACCACACTAGCAGAATGGATGTCGAAGCTACTAGAAACAAAGATATTGTTTTGAACAATAAACTGCCTTCTGAATCTTCTCCAGTATCTTGCAGGTTAAAGCCAGGTGATTGGGTCCTGATTCGAGTTCTCCAGAGAAGAATTGGAGCTCGCCCCGCTGGAAGACCCATACCAAGTGCTTATCACCAACCAACTGCCTGTAAGATAGCAGAAGAGACCATCTTGGATTCACCAAAGCCACTGCAGAAAGTGAATGACAGCCAGACTCATAGACTCCAGCACCCCTACCTTCTGGTGATCTACCTGGTGAAGAGAGGGCTGATTGGGTATATCCGCCTCTACTTCTCGCAGTAGTCTACTCACCCGAGATCTAGGTGTGTTTGGCTGTCATGAAGACACTCGCCGTCTAGCAGCTGTCCTCCTGCCTAGCAGGACTCCTCGCGCTTTCGAGGACAATAAAGAACAAAACACAAGCAATGTGCCGCAGCTTTTCGGGCATGGCTTCAGCATAATAAAATCACATCAACGAGACAAGCTCATCTACCATCTACTCGCTTAACTTCCTTAGTATCTTTCAGGGACCACCCCAACACGAGATAATCACCATTGAAGACGCTGGACTTGACAATGGAACGTGTGACCAACTTTTCTGGATCAACTTCAACGTGACAAACCGGAACACATCCATTCACTTCCCAGTGTTCTTGGACCAAACCCCAGGGAAGAACCACTCCATGTGCTACCAGCAAAACAACGGTAACAGACCGCTTGGAAACACCACTAACTGTAATCAGACCGCTGGAAGGAGAAGGTGCCCTGTGAACATGACCGGCCCCTCAAATGGCACTTACTGGGTCCAAGGAATGGCCTGGCTATGTGGACAACGTGCTTATTTCATACTACCCCCAGGCTGGACCGGAGTTTGTGCCCCCATCTTCATATCAGACCACACCTTCAGGATGACCGCTGTAAACACCACCCCAACCACACGACGGAAAGGAAGATCAACATCTCCAGGTATCCAACCACACGACCCCGTGTACGGCAGTGATGTGCCCGAGGAATTCAAACTATGGACCACTGGACAGAAGGTCCTCCACTCACTGTTTCCGTGGGTTGGAACTGGAAAAAACATGTTAAGGATTGAAACATTGGATTATCGCTTTGGACTCTTTCTGAACACATCATGTAAAATCAACGACGAACAAAACCAAGAAATCGACGCTCTGCGCATTGCAGTAATGCAACACAGAGTAGCATTGGATATGATTCTCGCGAGAAGGAGGACTATGTGTCCTCTTCGAAACAACACCTGCTGTACCTACATCCTGGAAATGTGCATTCCTCAAACATGACTGATGCTCTGAATGCCTTAAGGCAACTGAAGGAAGCCAAAGTCAGGACTATGTGAAAAAACACCACTGAGTGGTTCACCTGGCTTTTCAACGCCTCATGGCTACAAGTACTGAAGAGACTACTCATTGGAGTTGGAAGTGTTTTAATTTGTTCTGCTTCTTTGCCACATGTTTATCCCATGTCTAAAGCCATAATCAAACGATGATTAACACCTCACTTGCAGCATACTCAGTATTCATTGATTAGAACCTAATGATGAGAGTGAAGATGAAAATGATGAAATGCCACTGTTTAAAATTATAACGTGAATATAACCATGTTTGATTAAAACACATGCACAATGATGACTACTTAAAAATGCAGACAGCAAGAAAGTAGACTTTGATGTTTTAAGCATGTTTATGAAGAAATTAAATCGACAAAAACAGGAGGGAATGTTAAGAGATTTTTACATTTACTTACTTGATAACCTTTATTTTGCTTAAGTATAATTCTTGTGAGAACATGATGTGCCTGCACCTACAGATTAAGGAACAGAAGCATGCGTGAGGAAGTTACAACGTCACACACGCTCAGATAGAGACAGTTCCTACCTGAAGCTGATATGACAAAACATACTAGTCCTCTTGTCTTATGGATAACGGCCACTCATGCGATAACCATATCTAGAGATGTTTTTCTATTATGTATGCTCCACCTAGAGATGCTGTGTAATCTATTCTCTGCTATAAAATAAAGAACGGACTGAGGCTCTGCGCGACTTGCTTGTGTCTTGCGACGCAGTAAGCTTCGCCCGTGTACACGAAATAAACTGAGTTTGTGTTTCTTACTCTCCTTCCAGGTTTTCCTTTGACAATACATGATATCATTTCATTGATTTCAAAGGTTTCTTTGCATGACGCACAAACACACAATTGAAAGGTACAAATGTGTTGTGCATGAAACGAATTCAGACGTGGTGCAGATGTGTGTCACAAGTTGATCTGGCTGTAGGCTGTGGCACTTGGACAGAGGTGGCGCTGGTTGATTCGAGTCCATGTTGGTGCACACAAAGTAAACTGCACGCTTTAGTTGTGCAGCAAAAACGCTGAAACCGGAGAAATAAAACGTGCGAGGGGAATGATAACGACGACAAGAGTCTCCCGATCGTTTACTGTTGCTGTCCTGTGAACAACACCGGCGTGGTGTTAATTGTTTGCTGTTTTCGCGATCGCGTCGCGCATGAGGATATCACCAGGTAAACTCGCGACATTTTTAAACATTTTGTTGTTTAACGGCATCAAGACTGACGGAGTGTGTTTGAGATAACCTCACAAGTGTCACAGATGACACATTTGGCGTTTTTTTTGCTGGTTTGTCTGTAGCAGCTCCTGAAACGCAAGTCTGCCTCACATCTGTTCGACCAACGCCAGTTAATCTAAACGCCAGTTGATCTGGAACACCGGTGCTTAAAGAATGGAGAACACAAAATTGGTCCAAAAACCTCTCATGTTCAGCTGTTTTTTTGTAAAAAGATAACAATGTTAGCCTTTTCTTCAGGGCATATATGGTATCACTCTTGGCTGAAAGCAGTGCTTAAACAATTGAAAAAACACAAACTTTGTCCAAAAACCTCTCATGTTTAGCTGTTTTCCACCTTTTCTTTGGTCATTTTAGCCTTTTTGGCCAGGGTGAAGGGAGTATCTGCCATCAAACAAGAAGACAGCCGCATGTAACTACAACGGTGTTTGCTAGTTCACCTCACATGCATTAATTTAATAATGTGGTTAGCGTACTCAACGTTAATTACACACGAATAACATGAAGCTACTCACGCAGAGAAGAACGGCTGCTGCTGCCATCATCATCCGTCATCATTTCTGCTAGGCTGACAGGGCTAGGGGCCAGGACTCTACTCTTCGGGTTCTTGGGGATGTTGCTAACTCCGGGTCCGATAACAGGCACCACACCCGCAGAAGATGTGCACGTGTGAGGTCTGGCAGCAAGCTATCAAACACGGCGCATTTCTCGGCTTTAAAAAACAAACAAAAAAACGCTATGCCGCCAGGTGTTTCATCAGATTTGAGGTGTTACCTCCTATGACAGTATCACAGTATCACCTTAAAGCACTTGTTGCAGGCTGCTGAGTTTGCATCTTTTGCTGTGAAGTACAGCCAGACTTTGACCTCTTCGCCTTGGGCATTTTTAATCTGTAGCTCTGCTCTAAAGAACATACGTACCTGGCCCCGCCTACTATCCTCGGAAACGTAAAATGATTGGCTAGAATTGACAGAATAGAAACAGCCGATTTGTAAATGTCGACCAGCTCCAAAAAGGCTAGGTTTGTTAGCATGTTACCAAAGCTAACGAGGAGCTAAAATGCTATTAATAATAATAATAATCGTGATAATAATAATAACAAAACAGTTTACCTGAAGTTATGCAGGAGTATCCGGGATGAATAAAAGACTACTGAGTAACGTCCTCGTGTCTGTAGCCGGTTTAACGCACATACTGTGCGGACATTTTAACATTTTCCGCTCTTTGCGGCTCCCCTCTTACCGTCCAACATGAAAACTAGCTAACCGGAGCGCAGCACGTCACTTTCCCTTTTTCCCGTCCTTTTGCCTTTTTTTGACCCGTTCTACTAATAATCTTTATTACAGTGAATAAACACAATAAACTGCATGCATTTAAAGTAAATCGCAGCTGATTGTCACAGTTGAGTCAAAACATTTATTAGCTCATTTAAAAACAGCAAGTATTGACAAAAGAGCTGTAGTCTACAACTAAAAGAATAACATAACAGAGAGAAAGTCTCTATATTATTCATGATTAAAGTCACACAGACGTTTTAATAATAAGACATGCGATAATATAGTAATATAGACCGTAATACAGTCATTATTATTATTGTCATTGCTTCTGCATGTGTTGTAATGTTATGATGAGGCTTCTGTTGCAAAGAAATATCATTATTTCCCTCTCCTCTCCCCTCCTCTACTGCACTGATTAGGTGATAGGCCCCGACAAAACTACGGTATGAGTATGAGTAACTCAGTGAGAATGAAATCACTCGTGATGGCAGGAATCCGTTTCAAAACCTGCTCGCTGCTCTAAAGCTGCCGCCCTTCGGTGGGCGGTGCTGCCACCGTTAGCGTGCCTCTGCCTACGTAACGTTCTCCTTATTTAAAGCCCGTAGCACACGGGCTAGACACTTTACCTCCTCATTCACAGGATGAAGACTCTGAGCTTTGTGTGCATTCTTCTATTTTTATGCAGCGAGGTTTTCGGAAAGTTGATCCAAGCTCCTTTAGGAGATGGAGTTGAGTTTCGGCTGTCAGAGGAGTGCCTGAAGGGACGGGGAAGACTGAATCTGCGAAGGAATGCCAGTACGCAGCTGATCGCCTCCCCGGAAAACGTCTGGAAACCCGGACCACAACATCCAGACCGCGTGAATCAAAGTGGGCTCTCTCTCATCCTGGAAAACGCAGATCTGAACGACGAAGGGCTGTACGAGTTTACGTGCAACGGCAAAGACTTGGAAGCCATCAAGCTGGAAGTATTTGTCCCCTCTGAAGTTGCTGTATCCGAGGGCGAGGATGCCACACTCCCGTGCCGCTCCGTCACCGCGGGCCAGTCGGTGAAATCTGCGCGCTGGAGGAGAAATGGAAACGCGGTGCTTCAGCTGGATGGAACAGGAGGAATCACATACGGGGAAGACGTTGACACAACCGGGTGTCGATACCATCAGAGTGGGACCGACAAGCAGACCTGTCCCTCACCATAAAGAGAGTCCAGCAACAAGATGAAGGAGTTTATTACTGTGACATAGACAAGTGGGAGAGACACCGCTCTGCTGTCCGCCTGCGAGTCCGTCCTCAAGTCCCCACAGCAGCCGGTAGCACACCTCTGCCTACAACCACACCGACGGTGAGTACACCAACCACATTAAATAGCTACACACTGAACTGTAAACTTTGATGGCTCGTTAAACGCGCCAATAACTCAGATTTGCAGTCAGTGTTTCAGAGCAGGGTCAGTGTTTGAGTGGAGGACAGTGAGGTGATATCACAGCACGCAGGCTTTCCACGAACACCTGGATTTGATGCCTTGCACAGTCAGTTCACTTCACGGGTGGAGCTCATTGTCTGTTTGTGATTGTGTGTAAGGGGACATTTTTAATTATGACACGTTTCCCTGGAAGCAGAGACTGATATTAGATAACATAACTGCACAGAAACATTTGTGTTTTTGGTTTTCTGTTTAAATTTACGCTGGCTGAAACCTTCGCACAAACCACACTCACTAACATGCCTGGTTTCTGTCTTCTTGTCCTCACAGCCATCAGAGTCCTCTGATAGGACATGGATCACAGTGATCACAGTCCTTGTAACAGCAGCTGTAACATCTGGGATCGTTGGTCCTCTGACTTTCCTCTTGGGCCGGAAACGGAGGAGAGAAACAAGAGATGAGGAGACCGCAGCCCAACTAAACGGACGCCATACCACCAATAATGATCAGTCATCAGTGTAACCGGTGGGTTTCTGCGTTGTGTCTGATAAAAACGGTAGAAGAAAGAAAGAAAGAAAGACCTCCAAATAAATAGCTTGCCCACTCCAGCTCCTCTCCCACAGGGGAATTGTAGAAAAGGGGCTGGCATTTATTATTACATTAAACATAAAATATGCATTTACACGTAACATATTTGATAAAACAAAAACAACAACATGAAATCCGACATACCTGATAAAAACGGTAAAAGAAAGAAAGAAAGAAAGACCTCCAAATAAATAGCTTGCCCACTCCAGCTCCTATGACCAAACACAAACAGTGGGGAAGAGGGTTAGCTTAACCCACCACAACTTCCAAGCTAGCAAGAATTATCTATTCATGCTAGTGTTCACGTTCCCTAGAACAGCGGTCCCCAACCTTTTTTGCGCCACGGACCGGTTTAATGTCAGACAATATTTTCACGGACCGGCAGGTGTCACGGATAAATACAACAAAATAAAATGATACGACCAAGACAAAAACTGTGGCATTTTGTAAATATAATATTACACGCGTATTCACTGTGTAATTGTGTAACTTTATTAGCAGCATCCTCCTGAAATGCACCAACAACATTGAGAGTAACAGCCTCCTCTCTCCCCCTTAATACTCTGGTTGCTATGGTAACGCGTAAACATTTCTTTCAAAATAGGACACACAACTACAAAACAAATATAAAAGTACAAGAAAATAGATAACTCACCATAACGCTCAATCAGTGAGAGCCCTGTGCTTGTTTCTCTGCAACGAGACGGTCCCACCTGGGCGTAATGGGGGACAATGACACCCGAAGTGTGTTGCTTATGTTCAGTCTGCTCCTCAATTTTGTTTTCGTCGCTGTTACTGCAGAAAACCCCGCTTCACACAGATATGATGTTGGAAACGGCAACAGGGTTTTTAGTGCTTTTGTGGCAATCTCGGGGTATTCCGCCATGACTTTTATCCAGAATACCGGCAAAGCTGATGTCTCAAACATACTTTTAAGGCCGCCATCATTCGTTATTTCCAAAAGTTGATCTTCTTCTTGCAAAGGCAAGCTGGATTCACCCGGTTTATTGACAAATGGGTCGCGGATCCATTCCTTGTCGGTTCGTGGGTCTTTTGTGATTGGGAAGTAGCGCTCGAACTCTTTTAAAAGCAAAGACAGGTGATCCTGCACTAGCTGGGAGAATGATTGCTCAGGCAGAGTCTCTTCCAAAAATCCAGCCAAAGTTTGAAACATGTCAAATATGCCTCTGTTTACGCGTCGTCTCCACAAGTCCAGTTTGGCTTTAAATGCAGCTACCTTATCTGCCAACTTGAAGACAGTTGTCATTTTCCCCTGAAGGGACAGATTGAGTTCATTTAGTAGGCCGAATACGTCGCATATGTAAGCGAGTTTTGCGACCCACTCCTTGTCACTGAAATGTGCTGCCAGCGGTGACTTCTTTTCTGAGAAAAATCTCTGCAGCGGCTCTCGTAATTCAAAAACTCTGGCGAGTGATCTCCCTCGGGACAACCACCTTATTTCTGTGTGCAAGAGAAGGCGCCTGTGCTCCGCGTTCATCTCCTCACAAAGTTGCTCGAACAGGCGTGAGTTGAGGGCGTGTGCTTTGATGTGGTTAATAACTCCAACAACATCATTCAATACGCTGTTAAGTTCTGGTGGAATTTTTCGGCTTGCCAGCATTTCTCTGTGAATGACACAATGTGTAGATTCACATTCAGGTGCAACCTCCTTAATCCGAGTAGTCAAACCAGACAGCCGTCCGGTCATGGCAGCAGCTCCGTCTGTGCATATGCCGACACAAAAAGACCATTTAAGTTTTCCTGATACATAATCATCCAGTGACCTGAATAGTTCTGCAGCTGTGGTTTTGGTTGTCAACGATAGTGCACACAACATATCCTCATGCACATCCTCCTGATAAAGGTATCGCACATAAACAAGTAGTATTGCCTTATTGTCCACATCTGTAGACTCATCAACCTGCAAAGCGTACCATGGTGATGTATTAATTCTCTCCAACAACTGTGTCTCAATGTCCTCTGCTATTTCATCAATGCGACGGGTAACGGTGCTAGCCGACAGAGGCACCTGTGCTATCTTTTCAGCCGCCACCTCCCCAAAAAGTTCACAGCAAATGTCTTTAGTGGCAGGAAGGATCAATTCTTCACCAATAGTGAATGACTTTTTAGCCTTAGCAATACGGTTAGCCACCAAGTATGATGCTCTCAGTGCACCTGTATTTGTTGTTGTGGAGGCCCTCAGTAATTGCTTCTGTCCCTGTTGTTCCCGCTTTTTTCTTTCAAAATACTCCAAAGGCTTGTTTTTTAATGTTGGGTGCTTGGTCTCCAAGTGACGAAGCAGTTTTGAAGGCTTCATTGCCTCATTGGAGAGCCGGTCGCCGCATATTATGCAGAGCGGGCTTGGTGCATGGGAATCGCCTGTCGCGATAAATCCATATTTCAAGTAGGTATTTTGGTATTGTCTGTTAAATGCAGCTTTCTTTTTCTTAGTGGTTGTCGTACACTCTTCTTCTGTCTCCTCACTGGGCCTTTTTCCCTTTGCAAAGAAACCCTCCAAAGACATCTGTTTTTTACTCATTTTGCTAGCTTGTAGGTTTAATATTAGCTACTAATAATGTATCTTGACATGCGTCAAGAGTCAGTCATAGACGGAAGTAAATGAGAGAATTCAGTCTTTTTCAAAATAAAACACTGTTCAGAGTCGGATAATAAATAAAATGAAATTAATGTAAGTTATTTATTTTTTCTGTGCGGTACGAGCCTCAACTCTCGCGGCCCGGTACCAAACGACTCACGGCCCGGTACCGGTCCGGGGCCCGGGGGTTGGGGACCCCTGCCCTAGAACACACATATGGCACACACATACTACACATTTGTAACATCTAACAAAAAACAGGCTTAATAATGACAATAATTGAACTAAAATCACAATCAGAAACATCCAGGTGGCTAAATATGCATTATATGAGTGTTTTACAGTGTTGGGAAAGAAATTACCTCCAAATAAATAGCTCCCACTCCACCTCTCCCACAGGGGAATTGTAGAAAAGGGGAGAGGCAAAAGGGTACACGTATTAATGGTTGCACCAAAGAAGAAGAAGAAGAATAGAGGGCTCTAACTGATAATGAACATAGCTACAGCTTGGAGGTCCTAAAAGTCAGGTATAAAGGGAAGAGTTGGGTTAGAACACATTTTGTGTAATTATAACAATGTGATTTATGACCCTGTTACATTCACCCCCCAAGAATTACACAAAATCCTAAAGAGTACACCAAAAAATAAATAAATAAATAAAAGTATAAACCCACAATAACAGATACAGTGGCCTCAAACAAATTCACATCACATATACAGTGAATTAGATCAGCAACATAGCTTCCTCCAAGGAGGATAAGAACCTGAACCCGCTCGGCGCCTAGCAAGATCCCAGACACACAAAGACAAAATGAGGTGCCATTACACCACACAAAACAGGCCATAATATCTATGGGCGTCACCATCAAACTGCACAGACCGAACAAAATACAATCAACTCTGTGCCTCTATTAATTCTTACCAAAAACAAAGCAATGGACAACATACAGCAATAAACAAATTCACACAATCGATAACCGCTGCTTGAACAGGTTCAACACCAAGGGAGTGTCTCGAGTTGAGCCATTGATTCAATCAAGCGACAACTGGTTTAATGATTCTACCAAAACGTGTAGTCAGTCCCTGATCCACGTCCACATTTGGGCTCAAGAGAATGAAAACTGTGGGACGGGAAAGCAGCAGGGGAGTCTGGGAGGCTCCATCACCAGCCAGCCCACCAACATCAGGAGCAACCATCATAGGAGGGGTCTCATGAACACCATCTTCGACTGGGTCAGCGGCGGATTGCTGATGGATCCATGATAGTGTGCGTCATCACACTCGCCAATGCTGGAGACGATCCACAGTACGGGTGGCAGGAGGTACAGGCTCCTGTGTCCCAAAAGATGTCACAGACCCATCCAGTTCAGACTCGGGGGGCCACTGACAACGCTCACAGCAGGATGTGCAGCATCGTCATTCCAATGTTGTGTCCAAGGGCAAAAAGTTAACTTGAAGGAGCAGGTTGCGATGCACCACACGCTCATGACCTTCTTTGTCTCTGATACGGCAGATGTGAAAGAGCAGGATCCAAGTCGACTACCGTGTACACAACAGGTTCCCATTTGTCAGAGAGCTTCCTTTTTCCTCTGACTCCCTGTTTGCCAACAACACCTGGTCCCCTAGTGAAAGAGGCAGACCCTTCACCTTTCTGTTGTACTGGTCTGACTGGTGTCTCTGCTCCATCGTGCTGTGTTCCTGGGCTTGGAGCATGGCAGAGCGCAGGTCATTCATCAGTGACTTGACATAGGTATCATAGTCACAAATGGTGTCATCATGAAGGACATCCCGAAACATTAGGTCAACTGGCAACCTTGGGACCCTCCCAAACATCAGGTAGAATGGCGCAAAGCCGGTGGTCTCGTGTGCCGTACAGTTATACACAAACGTCATGGACTGTATCATCTGCGGCCATTTCTGCTTAGATCTGAGGGGGAGGGACCGTAACATGTTTCCAAGGGTGCGATTAAATCTCTCCGTGGTACCATTACCCATGGGTGGTACGGTGAAGTGTGGGATTTGGCAATGCCACCCAAAACCAGAAGCTCTGCAAGCAGTTCGCTCTCAAAACTAGCTCCTGGTCAGAGTGAATGCGCTGAGGAAGCCATACACGCAGAAGAATCCATCCCAGAGCTTTTTAGCAACTCTCTTAGCTGTCTGATCCTGGCATTGGAATGCATGTGCTAATTTTGTGAGTGGTCAGTAATCACAGAACATCCACAGACTTGTTGTTGCTGTCCTCAGCTGACCAGAAGTCAATGCACACAAGTTCCAGTGGAGCACAGGTCTTAATGCTTTCCAATGGGCCCTAGCTGCTGGCTCTGGAGTCTTACTGAGAACACACCTGCGGCAACTTCTCACATGATTGCGCACAACCTTCTCCATGTCATACCAAAGAAACGCTGACGAGCCAAGGAGAGTGTGCGAGGTTGACCTTGATGACCAGCATTGTCGTGTATGCCAGACAGCACCATTTGCTTTAGAGAGTCAGGTACCACAAACTGGAATCTCTTGTGTTTTGTCAGTGGATCCCTCACAACTCTGTAGAGGACACCATTGAGGAATGTGAGCTTGTCCCATTGTTTCAGGAGCCGCAATGTATGTTGGTTCTCGTGATAGCGCTCACGTCTGGAGGGTCTGCGCTTACGCTCAACATAGCGGCCTACTCTGGAGATCACAGGATCCCCTGTTTGGTGAGACAGGAGATCAGCGTGGGACAGCACATGAGAGACATCACAGTCAGGTGGACTAATGGAGGTCAGGTGACCAGCGAGGGATGTTGCACGCTGGCGAGAAGCAGACTCCCACTCACAGAGGGAAGACATGAGAGAAGACACGTCATCAGTTGACAGAGACACATCAAGCACAGCAGAGGGTGGAGCACTGTGTATCGACTGAGGTTGACAGGTCAAACGGAAGGCATCTTGGACACTGGCATCTTTCACATCACTGACTTGCTCTAGCAGCTCAAAGTAGGGCTCCGACAGGAGGCGCTGGGCCAAAGGCCTCACAAACGGTTCCCTGCTCAGGGTGTCTGCCACGATGTTCAGCTTTCCAGGAACATATTTGATCTCGAAGCAGTATGGTGCAAGCTTAGAGACCCAACGCTGTTCACAGGCATCCAGCTTTGGCTTAGTCAGAATGTACGTGAGAGGGTTGTTATCAGTCCAGACAGTGAACTGGTGACCCTTGAGCCAGTGGCTGAACTTATCGCACACAGCCCACTTCAGAGTCAAAACTCAAGCCGGTGTGCTGGGTATTTGGCCTGACTGCGGCTGAGAGACTTACTAGCAAAGGCTATAGCTCTTGCTCTCTCCTCACCAGCTGGCACCTGGGATAAGACAGCACCCAGCCCATCCATGGAAGCATCAGTTGAAAGGATGAATGGCCTCTCAAAATCAGGATGTGCCAGCACCGCACAGCTGAGGAGTGCACCTTTGAGTTCCTCAAATGCCTTCTCGCAAGCAGGAGTCCAGTCTTGAGGGGTGAGCTTACGAAAGGTTCCAGGTTTCCGACTCCCATGGCAGCCTTTAGTCCTCTTCTGACCGGCAGTTAGAGCAAAGAGTGGCTTTGCAACACGAGAGCACCCTGGAATGAAATGCTGGTAAAACATCACCATGCCAAGGAAGGATCTCACTTTCCTCTGAGAAGGAGTGCAACCGTCACCATCCATGAGGTCAGTCTTCTGAAAACTGGTGATAACCCTCACTTTATCCTGATCAACCGAGACACCACCAGCATCCACTACATGACCCAAAAACCTCACAGAGCGTCTGAGAAAGTGACATTTTTTCTGCGCCAGCTTGAGGTTGCTGGTCCTCAGGCGAGAGAAAACAATCTCAATACGTTTTAGGGCCTCCTCTTCTGAAGGTGCAAAGACCAGCAGGTCATCAAGATAACACAGGAGGCTGGAAAAGTTCAAGTCACCAAAGATACTGAGCATCATCCGCATAAAAGATGCTGGGCTGTTGCATAGACCCTGGGGAAGTCTGTTGTACTCATACAGGCCAAGAGGTGTAGTGAAAGCCGTGTACCGTCTGTCAGACTCATGGAGGGAAACGTTGTAGAACCCGGATGTGAGGTCCATGGTGCTGAAGAAAGCATTCCCACCAAGGGCAGCAAGACAGTCAGCCTGATGGGGCAGTGGGTGAGCATCCTTAACGGTTTTGGCATTGAGCCAGCGGAAGTCAGTGCATATCCTCAAGTCACCTGACTTCTTCCAAACCATTACCAGTGGTGAGGCGTATTCGCTGGTGGACTTACTGATGATGCCTTTCATCTCCATGTCTGACAGCACCTCTCGCAACTTATGATAGTGAGCCGGGGGTACTCTGCGATAGGGAAGCCTGAAAGGGTGGTCGTCAGTGAGGTGGATACGATGGACAAAGTCTTTCACCTCACCACAGTCCAGTTTGTCTCTAGAGAACACATCCTGGTAAGTCAACACAAGCTCCACCAATTTCCTCTTCCACCCATCTGACACTTCACAGCCCTCAATGTCAATATCAGCCAACCCAACGTCTTTGAGTAGCTGTGCAGAGTCAGGCACAGGGTCTGATGAGGGGGAAAAACTGGTATGCTGGTCAGACAGAGTCTCGCAGAGACCTTGAGTGATGGGCAGGTCTTCTACAGCAATACAAGGAAAGACATCAGCAATCTTAGCATTGCGACGAAGTGTCACAGGGCTCTGTGTTGGGTTAAGGACTTTCATAGGGACCCAACGATCTCCCCACATGGGTGTTATAATGCGCCCCACCATTATGTTCTTTGGAGTGGAACGGGCTGACGTGGGTTCCACAACGACAGTACTCCCTGGAGACACAAGGGCAGAAGGTGGCAGCTTTCCCCAAACTACATATTCTTTTTGTGGCAAGAGAGTGACACTCTTCCGCAACCTGACTGTACCAACTTTATCTGGCATCACAGGAGCAGACCACCGTGAGATACAGCTCAGCAACTGCAGGAAGTCTTCACAATCAGTGCCAGTGTAATTGGAGTTAATAAGCTCCCAGTACTTTGTATCAGCCTTCATCTTCTGAATGATGGGCCGGATCACATTGCTCCCCACAATGAGTTCATCTTTTTGCCCAGGAACCACAAATGTTGGCACAAGAAACCTGGTCCCATATACTTCAATGTCCAAATCATAGATGCATTTCGGTTGTGTGAGAAGGCCACCGCAACCAACCAGCACCACATTTTCAGGGGCATGCTGCGAAATCAGAGCAACACCAGCGGCTCTTAGCTTGCAATCAGCCTCTTCACTCAGTGTGCATGACATACTCCCTGAATCAAGCATGCCTGTTAGGGAGCACCGGCCACTGACTGACACTGGGGTGTAAAACAGCTCACTAGCCCTGTCAACTCTTTGTGAACCCATAATAACAGTCTTCTCATCAGAGAGGCTATTACAGCAGTTAACATATATGGTTTTTGGATCGGTTGCATTCGTGAGGGTTTCATCAACATGCTACCCCTCTCGTCACATGGGCTGGCTAGTTTAAAGCAGCACTGGTGGGAGGAGGGACTGACATGTTTGGTTTCTGGCGCAACTGTGGGCATTCACGCCTCATGTGTCCAGGGTCAAAGCAGCTGTGGCATAGCTTGTACAGCCTACAATGCACATGGGTTGTGTGTTCATGTGAGCCACACACTCTGCACGAAGCACGATGAGCACTGCGGTGCCCATGGGAATGACCCGTGGGTTGTGGGCGCCTAGGACCAGTGGCTAATGATGCAGTGCACATGGACAGAACCTTGTCAAACAGTGCTACCATCTGTTGAACACCTGGCTCAGTTGGAGGAGGGCCGGAAACTGGCAAAGATGGGGGCGTGACATGAGAAGTCAGGGGAGGACAAGCAGAGGGCTGCTGCACACTTACCAGGTCCGCAGAAGAAAGAGGCTGACATGTGGCTGCAGAGGGAACAGAGGGCATAGGATACAAAGATGGCTCATGTGTTACTGGGACTGCTTGAGTACCGCTGGAGTGGGGCTGGCTGTTAACAGTAACAGGGCTCTGATGTGGGATGGACAGACATGCCGTATTATGAGACAAAACACTAGACTGTCTCATTTTCCTCACATAGTTGTCCAGACGGCTCTGAACCTCAGCCGCAGTCCACTCCTCAGGAGCCTTCAGTTGAAAAGACAAGGCAAGACTGTGATCAGGACAGTGATTAATGAACATCGAAACAACCTCACCACTGGGGTCCTCTACCAGTTTGCCACGCCTGCGGAGACACTCATCAGCAGCGTCAATAGACTTGTTCAACCGGATCCAGTAATCCATGGCATTCTCACCTGGTCGTGGCACAGTACTATAGAAATCTTTCATGGGCAGGCTGGAATATGTCAAGTCGCTGAAGTTAGACCTCAGTATGTCAAACACAGAAGTAATAAGATCATTCCCATTCAACTCAGGGCGGCAACGAAGTGACACCTTGACCACATCTCTGGCTTTGCCAGTCAGTCTAGACATTAATATGGCGAACATTTCTTCATCTGTGTCACAGCTGATTCTGTGCAGATAACATCTCATCATGTCCTCCCATTCATTGATGGGGAAATGATCTGTGTTGTCACCCTTGAAGTATGGTGGAGCTTTGGTTTCTGACTGAACAACAACCTTCAGCTGGGACTGGTCATTGCAGCTCGAGGGCACATTCTGGGGAGACTGTGGCTGGGTGGGGGCCGGCTGGTGCATAGAGTTAAGAGAGGATGTGATATTTTCCCCAATTTGCTTTGCTAAGTCAGTAATCAAGCTGCTCAACATGTCACTAGTGACAGCCTGGGTGTGCATTTGGCATTCGCGAGCAGCTGGTGTGGAGCTAGCTGCTGGCATTAATGGTGAGTGCATCACTGACTGGTCTACAGTGTGGGCACCAATACCGGGGGCTACTGGCCTACCCCTCCCAAAACACTTTGGAGCAATCTGATGACCCCTCCCCAAACCAAAGGTCACATTACTCCCTGCAGAGAACAGATCAGGCATAGCACTATCCGCAGTTTCCTCACCTAACATGTTGACCCAAGTGAGATATCACTGTTTAACAGCAAAAAAAAGAAAGAGCCTAACCCACACACACAATTATACAAAACTTCACAAAACAATGAAAAGTGTGGGGAAAAAAACATCAAAGAATCAAAACACCATAGAAAATAAAATAAAATCAATTAAAACAGGCTGTAAAAGCCAATATCAATAGAAAAAAATAAATTACAATCTGTACCTGTATAATTTGAGGCAACAATATGAAACAGTGACAGAATGATCACCTATGTATTTGCCAGATGCCTGCGAGCCAAATTGCAGGGCATCGATCACAAACGCACGATATAAAAACCTGTGAGTCAAAGCGTAAGGGCACAGAACCCTGGCACGCAGCGCACAGCTGCAGAGAGGAGGCGGGAAAACAGCGGCAGCAGGGGGAGGAGGAGATCGCGGACTGGCGATGTGACGGGTCAGCGGCACCAAGTGTAACCGGTGTGTTTCTGCGTTGTGTCTGACGAAAAAGGTAAAAGAAAGAAAGACCTCCAAATAAATAGCTTGCCCACTCCAGCTCCTCTCCCACAGGGGAATTGTAGAAAAGGGGAGAGGCAAAAGGGGTACACTGTATTTATATGGTTGCACCAAAGAAGAAGAAGAAAAGAATGAGGAGGGGCTCTAACTGATAATGAACATAGCTACAGGCTTGGAGGTCCTAAAAGTCAGGTATAAAGGGAAGAGTTTGGGGGTTTAGAACACATTTTGTGTAATTATAACAATGTGATTTATGACCCTGTTACAGTTGCATTAACTGGCATTAACTCAGCCATTTAATGGGAGACAAATCTAGCTGCTTATTAAAGATTTCTGGTTTGATCAGAAAATAAAACATTGGTCCATACACCTGAAAGTCCCCAAAACACATTGGGAATTCTGTCTCAAGTCTACGGATGTATCCGTGTATCTCCGTGGTGCTGATGCTGTGCTGAGCGGACAGCTCCTGAAGCTTTTGAAGTGTCGGAATGTGGAAAGCTAACAACATCCCCCCTCAAACAAGAGAGACGGACTTGCGCCAGAAAAGCCGATCAGCTGATCATTGATCAGTTTCATGATTGAAGTAGCAACAGGAGGGGGAGAGAATGAGAGAGGAAGAGGCAGCTGTGCAGATTAACTCCAGCTTTGTGTCTTTTTCCATTGTAGCTGAAGTCCGGGACAAACTGCGTTCCTTTTAAGCTCAATACGAAACGCGTAATATTTTCTCTGAATACGAGACGATTCCGTCTTTTTACGGGACGGTTGGCAACTCTACTAACTAACCTTATGAATAAAATAAAGTTCACTACAACAATGCTGATGAAAACTCCGTCATGCTAGCTAGTTCGCAGTACGAGTTATTGTAACTGACTGTAAAAAGTCAACACAACGAAAATAAACTCCACCTAAACTTGGTTTATATCTGACCCATATAGACTGCAGGCAGTGGCGGTCCTAGCCTGTTTGGCGCCCCGGGCGAACACTCCCTCTGGCGCCCCCCCAACCACCACCACACACACACACACACACATAAAACACATTAAGGATTATACATTAACATAAAACTGTTGTCGGAACCATACTGAATTTCGCCAGAAAAACACACACACACACACACACACACACACACACACACACACACACACACACAAACAGCCATCATAATTCGTCATACAATGAGAACAGGACAAATCAACAATTGACAATAATTAATATTAAAATCTGTAACATAATGTATTGTTTGGAGTTTAGTCTGTTACTGTTACTATTTTTACCATTTCTTCTTGGAGCAACTGTAACCCACATTATTTCCTTAGGGATTAATAAAGTATTCTGATTCTGATTGTTTCAGGATGACCTGCCATTATCCAATGACACATCTGCTTACCTGGATCTTTGGCTCGTTTCTCCTCCTCTTCTTTTCTATTTTTTCTAAACTGAGTACCTGATGGCTTTGAAATTATCTTGTCCATCTTACATTGGTTTTAATTGTGCACTCCAGTATGAACACAAATCCCCCAACTCGAGGATCGCCACAACATAACCTAATAGACCTGCACCTTAGTTCACAGATTCACTTTGTCTAAGGTGTATTACTGGGATTTCGCACAACCCAGGATTCAAATCATGAATACATAATAGGCTTGGATTTACAACATTATGAATGAAATGTGCTCTATTTGGAAGCAGCACATGAATGCACTTAGAGCCATTAATGTAGCTATGTGTGTGTGACAGAATGCAGAAATCTAGCTATTGAACATATTCCAACCCCCCAAAAAAGACAAATTATGGAATTTTCTGCAACTGAATATTTCATTAATTTTGGTTGGTCTTCCTTGAGTTTGGCCTCATTGGCTCAGTGGGCATTATAACCTACAACTCTTGCACCAACTTTTGAAGATAACAATGAAGCTGAAAAAATGTAGTTGTTCACCAGCATCGCAATTCCATTACTTTTTATCATGGCTTACCTTGGTGTGGTTTGCAAAGTGCTTCAGAAAGATGAGGAAATCTGTTTCTTGCACCCATCCTGATTTATTTCCACTACCAATACTTCCTACTGGTCCATCTCTGACACAGTAGTCTGCATAATGTATGTGTGGGAACACAAACAGTGGAGGAATTGTGTTGCCAATGGCATTAACCGCATATACAAAGGCGACTAGTGAACCTCTCTCTGCTGATGTCGTTGCCCCAACTTGTTTAATATAAGTTAAAGTAATAGTGTGGTAAGTTGTAACATCTGCATTATTGTTACAACTAACCCAGACTGTTGCTGTTACAACTGACCCAGACTCCTATAGCCATGAACTAGCTAACATTACAGCCAACGGCTAAAACATTAGCACTAAAGACCTACACAGAATATATCCCCATAGACATACAAATAACATAAGTTAAGTTTGATGAGTTTAACTGCAAAGCAGATAATGCTATTAGAAATTGAAATAAAGTAGAAAAACTTACTTTTTGGCATACAAATTACTTTTTTCGTGTTAAATTGTCTGTGTTTGACAAAATGTGCTGATTTTTCACATGTGATAGCAGAACTGAATTGGGCATGTAGAATTATAGGGATTATTTTATATAACCATCATCTTTGTCATTGCATTAATTATCATTTCATCCAAGCATTTATTGAAGTTGCTGGCATTATGTTATAATTTATATTATAGGGGTTATCCTAATCAAATATTAACATGTTTATTACAGGTGCAGTTATAACTACTTTAAAATGATTGAGTTAAATATATATGTATCATAACTCATATGCTGAGTATATTGTTACAGTAAAATAGTAGCTGAGCAAAGGCCTGAATGTATTCAGCTTCTTGTGGTATTTGAGTTTGCTTAGTTACAGGTGACGGAAGGATGTCCAGTCCATGGTGACCTCAAAGGCCTTAGGTCATCACCATATTCGGAAGAGTATGCCACAAGGAGGAACCTCTGTGTTTGCATTTAATTCTTAAAATACATGAATGTTCTGTACATGCAAATTATGTGCTTGTAAACGCAAGAAGGGGCGTTACAATACCCTGATGTTATAAAAGCAATCTAGAGTGTATTTTGGGTAGAGATGTACAACTGTTTTGCAGTTTGCACCTCTCCACGCGGCGTGCATTCATTAAAATCAATTGTTTGAACGACCTCTTCTGGACTATCATTGTTTTACTCTCATCCTCAATTTCGAACCCGTAACATTTGGTGCATTGGCCGAGGTTGAGGGAGAAAAGTTGGAGAATGAGACTGAGAGGGTCCAAGGTGCTCAAACAGGCAGACACGAGTCAGTGGTCGAAGTGAGTGGACATAAGCCGGCTTATTCAAAGGTAAGGCACTACCTGTTGAATTATTTCCAAACAGTGCTGAATTGGTTCTGACAAAATTGAAAGTCTACTCACTGAAAAGTACTGGTAAGGGTCTGTTTTGATTTTGGTGAAAATCTCATGAGAATTGAAGTTGAAGTAATGATAATGTAAGGTTAAGTGACAGTACTGATTAAAGGAAAAGCAGTTGGACTGCTACGAGGATTTAAATGCAGTTGGACTGCTAAGGAAAGAGAATTTAAAGTAGTTGGACTACTGAATTTAGGATTATAGGTAATTTGGAAACTGTGTATGGTGATACAGTCATACTTGAATATAAAGCTGGGCTTGGACATCAATAAAGTCGGTTTTGTGGTTTCATAGGATGTCTTTAAAATACAAGTAAATTTATGTAGAACGGAACTGTGGGATGTTCTAGGAAGTGCATTTCTCGGAGGTGACGCTCCCAATTTCCTGAGGACGCTCGGGATTTTCCGTTGGACGGGATAGTCCGATTGGCGATCGTGGAGAACTTGGGAATCTCCAAAATAGCTAGTGGTTGGACCACTTTACCGTTTGGAACGGTTTATGCACTTTTTTGGGTAGTAAAGGTTGGACCTTGGGCGTTGGACGCTTTTAAATTGACTTAGGAACTTTAGCAATTAGACCAGACACAGGTTGGACCTGATACTGGGTCATTGATTATCAAAAACTTGGAGTTTGTCCCTTGGAGGGTTAATTCAAATTTTGTCTAAATTATGTAGGTTGTGCAATTTAAGGCCTTGTAAATATTATTTAATTTATCAGACGTCTCTGTGTTATAATTTTTATGTTTGTATATAGGCTCTGTCTGCCACGGGCACTGCAGCAGGCTGTTTATTTTGAGAGTGTGTCTGTGTCTATGTAAATGAGATGCCTGTGACTTATTTAGAGTGACATTTCCTGTTTACGAATGAGTGGCTAATGACTGACTGCAGAGCCAGGGTCAAGGACGACTTCAATCTGTGTTTTAAGGGAAGAAATGCAGTTTATGTTTATTATATTTGTGTGACTGTTGTTGATTATGATAAGTATTTCATGATAACTGTAGAATATGAGTATGGGGTTTGCTTGACACGTGTCTGTACCAGGTAAAACTGTGTAAGACTGATAGGAAGTTTATAGAGACTGCTACACATGGCTGATGCCTGTATTTAAGACGCTGGTTTTGTTTATTACAAGACTGTAAGTAAAGTTTTATTTCTTGCCATGACTGTATGAATTTTTGCTGGGTTTTGAGATAGGATACATAAACTGTTGATACTTAAGACCGTTATCTGGGTTCGAAGAACTGAAATTGAATTTGAGATAATTTAATTAATAAAGATGTCTGTAAGCGATGTGTGTTTTGGGGTGTTGAAGTAAGATGTCTTAGGATTTTTAGATGGGTTCTGTTTCAGTTTGAGATAATATATACAGTTACATTTTCTGTGTGTGTGTTGTTGAGTGACAACACGCGCAGTTTAAATTGGGCGCTGTTCCTTCCTCTTTTTAGTTTCAAAACACAAAGGCTCTTAGATTAAATTACTGTGAGTAGAATTACTGATTATTTGTAGACTGTGAAACTAAAAGGAAGTCTCTGCAGAAGCTGTAGAAACAGGAAACCGTGTGTGTCTGGGACAGGAAATGCATGCCCATAAAAGGAACTGAGTGTGTACAGAAAGAACAGAGAGAGATAGAGGAGTTAACTCTAGGCACATGAAGCAAATGAAGCCTTTAAGAAAAATGCATATATTACTAATTATATGGTTTAGTGTGTCAATACAGGTGGACTCTCTCAACATTGCAACCTTGAGTTCAGCAGCAGAAAAGTAGATTAAAAGAATTGGGAGAAAATAAGCCAGTCTTTGGCTCGAAATTGTGCAGCTTGAGCTCTCACTTTGTCCTTCACCCCGAGAAGACACGTAAAGGATAGTCAATTTCCTGATGAAGACCGATAGAACATCGTGGACGTGAAGAAGTAACGGAAGCTAAAAGACAGTGCAGGCGAAAGCAGTAACACTGACAACGACTGATGAGTCCAGCAGCATGGAAGAAAGCACGTGATGCAACATGCATGCTGGTGAAGAACAGCGTGATATGTCTGCTTGAAGGCACTGACTGTCATATTTGCCAAGCTTGGAGCAATCTTGGAAGAAAAGACTGAAAAGATGGATGCAGAAGAAAACAGAGCAAATGAAAATAAGACTGAAGGAAGAGGAAATACTGAAAGATCAAAACAGAGAAGAAACACACTGTGTTTGCTGGGGCTCTGAAGCCCGAACAGGACACTGTGAATGAAAAAGGACCAGTGAGAGATGAAGCTGGACGAGTTTGACTGCGAGAAGATAGGAGATGATTGGATTGAAATTGAACCCTGAACTCGTGATAGTTTAGGGATGTCCACCACATCACAACAAAGAGGTAAACAATACAAAAGGTAAAGATAATCAAAATAACTGACAATTATATTAATGAATAGAAAACACACATATACAAATTGTTACATGTGAGATTATTTTCGAAACGATTCAGAAGTGAGATTGAATGTTGAGCTCAGCGAAAAGATGCATAAATTAAATATGAATACATGAAAATGCAATGAATACATAAGGATGCAATGAAGAAGCAGCTTACATTCAATTAACATAAAACGCAAGGAAGAACACGCTTACATACATGGCATAATTGGTATTTCTGACCAGAGATAGAGAAATGGGTCATTTAAGCATTTGTGATAATAATGAAAATGTCTTAGTTTTGTTATTTTTAGGGGCAAGCAGACCTGGACCAATTCTCCAGAAGCAGCAGTCGGAAGAAATTACAGGTTAACATGAATGGATATGTTAAGGCAAGTTTCTGGTTGAATTGTTCACAGCATGATGTGTCCAGGAACCTGAAAGCAAGCCCTAACTGCTGGCGGAAGACCAGGAGGGCTGTTATTTAAGGTGGGAAATTAAAGTTTGGGTTAGTAATTCGGGGAAGGAGAAAACTGACTCTTTAACTGGAGAATGGGAAAGTGTCTGTGAGACTGTGAAGCCATATATGTAAAAATAACACACACAAACATACGCAATGAAGATCAGCTTGCTACTTGTATGAGTGATAGAATGGTGTGAATGTTTAATAAAGTGATTAAAGTGTTTATAAGAGTGACTCAGGAGTGCTCTTGCACTGATTGATCAAAGTAAGTGATTAGTATAGAAAGAAAATGAAAATAATCGAATAATGTGATAAAGTTTAAACATGTATTTATTTTGCCAAGTTAAATTGTTGAGATATGGCTGAGTATGGAAAAAGTTTGAGAGCTCGTGTGAATGTGGACAGAGGAGCTTGCTGTGTGTGTGTGTGATTGAGGCCTTAAAGGAGAAGTTGACTGTTCAGAGGTGTAAATTTGATTAAGAGGTTTATAAATTAGTGTTGACACATTGTTATAATGTGTTTATATCTTAGGCTGAATCTGAGTATGGTAAAGTGCCTAAAGGGGGATATTGTTGTGTACGAAACGGTGCAGCTTTTGGCGAGGTTTTCAGTGTGTCGAACGGGTGAAATTTCAGATTGTTGAAGATTTTTGAGGTTGTTGTTTTATTTTTAATAGAGGGAGTTTTGATAAACATGGACATGTCTAAAAGGGCCCATAGTTTCTATAACAGTGCACTTAGAAAAAACCTGTCAGGTGATTTTGTTTTGTGTTTTGATGAGCTAATAATCAGCTCTCTTTTTCTCATTTTTGTTCTAAGCAGGCCTGCAAAAGAGTGGATAACAGCGCTGAAAATTCTCGGTGACCTTCTCCAGATTACAATAGGCAGAGGAGAAGGCTAACTCTCTGTCTAAAAGGATTGCCGCAAGCCAATCCAGTCCAAAAGCAGAAAGAACTATTTTCTTAAAAACAAAGTAAAACAAATAAATGAGTTGATGTTGCTGAGAGTGAAGACTGAATATTTGCGAGATAGTCTCCACTGTCAGCAATACCTGATGGTAATGCGTGTGAGTGAATGTGTGGGAATGGACAGGTGAATGGACGGACGAGGCAGACCATAGGTTGGACCGACTGGACACTGACAAAAGACTGGACTAAGGTTGGACACATGACTGATAATTGTTCTGTTTTAACTTTTCTGTTATAACACAGGTTGGATCATAAGTGGAGAAACTGAGTATAAAAGGTGATGTTCTGGTTAACACACAGGTTTTTGTTTCTAGGACGTTTCAAGGATGCAGGCTGTGGATGGAGCCAAGAAAGGATTTGACATGATGATTAATTTGATTTCATTCCTTAAATACAGGTTTGAAGCTCCGGAGCATTTATACATAATATGATAGGACTAAACTTTTCTTTTAATTCCCTAACCTGAGTGAAGGATTTTGAGTTTGTAACACATGAGATGTGTCACAAAAAGGGGGGTGTTAATATATGCGATTAGCTACATGAAATGTGTTCTTTTAGGGTTACTAAGCAAATGTCTACGTGACCTTTACCTAATAACCTTTGTGATGATAAACTTGTTTACCGACTTGCTCTCTTGTAGAACATACAGACTTAGAAAAGGGGAACTTCAGCTCTGAGTTCTGAGAATAACTCTGTTAAGTTGACAGGAAACACGTCGAGACAGCAATATAGGGCAAATATGTTTGAGCTTGTAATTAAATGTGGGGCTTGAAAAGAGGAAGCAAATTGGGTACAGGACGTACTTGAGATGATCAGACGAGAGAAGGAGAAGGTCAGGAATAGTTTAAACTAAGATTGAGAAAGTAAATGGGGTAAAAGGGGGTGTAGCTTCAGGGCAGCTCACAGCCCGGCGTAAACGCAAGGTGCTGTCACACAGCTTAAGTTATTTGGTTGATTTATTTTATGACAAAATAATAAGGAAATATTGAAAATATACAACACGTTGAGAAGATCTCTTTTGTTATATGCCTCTCCGGAGCTTCTCTCCTGATGCTACTCCACCAAAAGAAGTTTATTTATAGAGACTATGTCAGCTCCCAAACAGACAACAACAAACCAAGACTAGCAAAAAAAACAAAAAAAAAACCAATCTGAATATAAATAATAACAAATAAAGAACAATACAGAATCCAAATCTGAACCAAAGAACAAAATAGTGAAATGTGGATTATTGGGTTTTTCTCTGTATATATGAAGCATTTGTAATGTGTATCTGCTCATTATCTTGTTTTATGTACTTTAATTGTGAAGGCTTGTAGAGGCCAGTTTTTACTCACAAACAAGTGCTCAGCCAGACTGAAAAACAGGAAGCTTTAGTGCACAAGGCATATTAATAAATATAGACACAAAAAGAGGAACTCCCCATATAAACAACGTTCAAAAATGTGTGAAGTATAAAGTACCGAAATAACACTATATAAGTCACAGTTGATGATTCCAATGTTAGAGAGCTCTTGCAACTGGCGTCTGAGCTGTGCAGAGGTCTCTCTTAAGACAGGTACTTACGTAGGTTAGCATAAGGTTGAGTCCAACAGAAGCAGGGCACCCTAAATGCACACAGCATGCAGCAGGGGTTGCCAAAATAATATAGGAAACAGCACATGTAGGGAGAGGACACTCACTAAAAGTTCTAACTAACATAGTGTGGTGGCTTATGTGAACTTGCAGGCGTTCACTATGACATCATTAGCACAACAGAGACTGAGTAAAGTTTTAGATGCTCGAAACCTGACATTTACACATGAAGGAATCAATATGGCAGATTTAATGGGATTAGGAGGACCTAATTATTGTACTAACACAGCAGAACTTGAAGGGAAAGTCAGGGAAGATTTAAAAGCAGAACCTGTTGGGATTGGGGATTTAGAGATTTTTTAATGCTATCATATAATCTGCCTTAGGATGACTGTGTTAATAATGTGTTGTACAGTATTATTTTATGTTTGTCATAACAGTGATGTCTCTATTTACAGGTTGAGTTCATTTTATACACAATGCATATCTGTGCTTGTTTAGAGTTGATGTTCCGTCCAAAAGGGTTTTAAGCTTCACTGGTGAGAGTGTCCAGGTGATACATGTTGAGGGAAGATGAGAACATAGCAGATTAATTGCACGCACGCTTACAAACACACATGATTTATATATAGGCCAGGCCAGAGGCCTGGACTTGATGCAGCTTTCAACTTTACAGCTCCTAACTTGCAGGAATGGCGGGGAGTGTAATGAATGAATGCAAAACATGCTTACAGACACAAACATGACAGGGGTTTATTTTACAGGGTAAAGGTGGACCACAGGTTGCTTTGTTTCTGCTTAGCAACTACTGAGGTAGAAGGTGTTAAAGATAAATATGCAATAAGTGAACAGGAAATGTGTAAGGGTGAGCCGGGTGAAACAAAATGTTGTAGATAATGGAAACTTGTCTAACGGGCATTAACAGTAACCTTTGCATGTTATGTATATGCTTGAGGCCAAAAGAGGCGTAAATCCTGATAGAAAACTTTGAAGTGTGCTTTCTAGTGGAGAGTCAGGCTGACATGGGGATGGTGTGTATTTTACTGGGGTTGTGTTTAATAAAACTAAAAGCGTTGCTCACACACATAAAGAGTATTGAGATTGAAGAAAGTTAATATAATGGATAGAGCCCAGAACATGATAATACATAAGTAAAATCAAATGCAATGTTTGATTTCAAAACAATCAGGCTAGAAATGTGAGTAACCTATGTTTAAACCGTGAAAAAGTGGGTTGATTTCCATAGAAAACTGTAGAAAAAACAAGAACTCATGTCAGGAGGACCAAGTTAGAAAATGCACCTGAAGATGGTCTCATGAAGAGATCTGCTGTTGGTGTGTGCTGAGACTGAACGAGTATTTTAAACAAGTGAAGGAGAAATGGTTGAGTGTGTGTTTAAGTGTAGATATGAGCTTGATATTGATATATATATGTAGAGATAGGGAGTTTTGATAATTATTTTAAATGGCACCTCAATAGTTTCAAAATATTGAAAAATAAATAATTTTTAAAAATAATTAGCCAAGAAATGTGTATTAGCTCTCCACATACATTAAAACTGTGCAACTCTGAGTGGGCCATGCAATCAAGCAACTGTTACATATCTGTACTAAACTAGCCAACATAGACTCACCACAAAATGATGTAGGATGTTGCCCTGCAGCGGGGGCAGAAAATCATTTGCAAACCAGGGATCTTACGTTGATTATCATATCCTTACTTATGTATACACACACACACACAGAAGGGAAAAATTTCAAAACAAAACAAAAAAACAACTTCCCTTATCCTGTCAAGCACAGGAGCAAAATAAAAATCTCTTTGGGCTCTGTTAAAATTTCTTTAGTAAAAGTGTAAAAGGCCAAACCTAAGAGGTTGGGCAAACAGGAAAGTCCCTCCAGTATCAGGAGTTTATAGACAGGAAACATTTTTCACTTTAACGCCTTTTTTCTGAAAAACCACTGACTCATAGATGCAGATAGACATACAAGTGCACATACATCCAGATGTGCATTTAGACATTAAAAGTGTAGAGGTATGTACACACAGATTGGCAAACCGGTACAGAGTCTAACTGAAGAGCTTAACAAAGCAGACGTGGCAGTAGGGTTTATCATTTGGCCTGATAT
The DNA here is from genome assembly GCF_001858045.2 of Oreochromis niloticus. Taxonomy (NCBI): domain Eukaryota; kingdom Metazoa; phylum Chordata; class Actinopteri; order Cichliformes; family Cichlidae; genus Oreochromis; species Oreochromis niloticus. The sequence continues at coordinate 180,714 of NW_020328090.1, read as the reverse complement.
GATATTGTGAACCAACTTTGAATAATGACAGGAACCTTAGATGAACACAGTAGGTTAGTAAGGTGTAGCAGAGAGAGGCTGTTTGTTTTTATCCCTTACAGGAGAAGATTTTCACTAGAGAGGGTAAGAGCGACATAGTGGACTTGGGAATGGTGGTTTCGGCGCCCATGGTGCCATTAATGGATGTAGAGGTGACAGAGTGGGTCGAGCGGTGACACAAGACACAGTATAGTGACCTCTTGTGGGCAAGAGGTCAAGAGAGGGGATTGTAATATTTAAAGAAATTAGGTCACTGCTGAACTGTATATAACCACCATCCTTAACATTGTATTAATTATCATTTCATCAAAGTGTTATTGAAGCTGCTGGCATTATGTTATAATTTATATTATAGGGGTTATCATAATCAAATATTAACATGTTTATTACAGGTGCAGATATAACTACTTTAAAATGATTGAGTTAAATATATATGTATCATAACTCATAGGCTGAGTATATTGGTACAGTAAAATAGTAGCTGAGCAAAGGCCTGAATGTATTCAGCTTCTTGTGGTATTTGAGTTTGCTTAGTTACAGGTGACGGAAGGATGTCCAGTCCATGGTGACCTCAAAGGCCTTAGGTCATCACCATATTCGGAAGAGTATGCCACAAGGAGGAACCTCTATGTTGCATTTAATTCTTAAAATACATGAATGTTCTGTACATGCAAATTATGTGCTTGTAAACGCAAGAAGGGGCGTTACAATACCCTGATGTTATAAAAGCAATCTAGAGTGTATTTTGGGTAGGGATGTACAACTGTTCTGCAGTTTGCACCTCTCCACGCTGCGTGCATTCATTAAAAATCAATTGTTTGATTGACCTCTTCTGGACCATCATTGTTTTACTCTCGTCCTCAATTTCGAACCCGTAACACAAGACAGTTTCTTCTGACTGAGAAGATGGTTGAGTGATTTACTAATCCAGGGCTGATTTTGGGGGAAAAAAGTTCCTGTTTTCAAAGTAATCCCAATTTTTCCCAGAAAGAAATGTAAGTAGAAATAAATGATCTAAGTGAGAACATGAGCCTTTAAAAAAGCTCTTCTGAGGCTGCTGCCAGTGGTCAAAGCCTCAAACAAAGCTCTGTAAGTAAATATGTGATCATAGCTTTAGTTTTTAAATGTTTATTCTAGTTAACACAGATCAGGTGGAACAATTCAAATAAAATATCAAAAATATTAAGTGGTCATCGGTATTCAGTTCGTTCAATACTGAATACATTGGAGCACAAATTGTCCACATTTCTGAAATATTTCTGGGTGTAACTGTTACCAAAGTGCAATTTAGACCTGACCTGTGGTTGTTATCTAAGTGATAATCATCAATTCTACTAAAACAAATACAAAATAAAGAAATTTGACACATTTTGTTGATATCAAAAGCACACTGAACAATTCAGTGTTGTTTTACTGCTGTTCTCTCTTCACTTCTTCTCCTCTGATTCTCTCCACATGTTGCTCTGCATCAGTGCTCAGTTTCCTGACAAAAACAAGATTAAATGTTGCTAAATATAATAGTATCTCATTACACTTCAACATAAGTGTTTTATTTTTGTAATTGTTTATCTGTTATTTTTCAGACTGAGTCTCTGTGACCTGTCAGAGAGAAGCTGTGAAGCTCTGTCCTCAGGTCTCAGCTCTCAGACCTCTAATCTGAGACAACTGGACCTGAGTAATAACAACCTGAAGGATTCTGGCGTGAAGTTTCTGTCTGAAGGACTGAAGAGTCCACACTGTACACTGGAAACTCTCAGGTGAGATCAAGCATTTTTCTTTCATCAACTGACAGAATTAGCAGATTAATAATAAGGCAGTCCTCTAATAAGAGGAGAAGTGGAGGTGTTTTGAAGGGCAACATACTCTTATGTTAACAAGACAGGAAGTAGTTCCTGGGAACTGCTTCCTTTGTTATTGTGTAAGTAGAAACATGATGGTAAAACAGTGATGAGTTTGCAGAGGTGAATCCACAGCACACAACACAACAATGCTGCTGAAAGCAGACTTCTCACAGATTCTGAGACTGCAGGTTTCATCACTGTCCAACCAAAATTCACTGAACCAGCAGTAAATGAACGTCCAAAACTACGCTTCATGTTTAAAAAACAGATGATCAGGGGGATTTGTGTTTACATCTTTTTTGTGTTATCTGTTCACCTGCTGTTTTAGCTGTTTGGTGGTTGATGAGTTGGTTTTGTGAACTTTTAGCTGAGATTCTGACATTTCTGTAGATACCACACATATCTAATTACTTTGTATGGTATGAATGGCCATAACGAGGTTTTTAACAGTAAGAAAAGTTGTAAAACTTAAGAAAATATATTTAAAAGTTCAAAACCTTCTACGTCTGGTTGCTGGTGGTAAGTAGCAGATCAAACGAGTAAAGAATTACGTTATAATTATAAATGGCTTCAACAGCACATTCAGGTCTGTGAGACTCATTCAGACACTGAGGCGTGGCTCTGTGCTATATGCATATATTTCTGCATCTCTGCCATTCAGACACACTTTATATATAGTTTATTTTATGTAGTATTCAATACTGAAATGTACATTTAGTCTTTTTAAAGGCAGCAATTTGTATTCAGTGTTTTCATAAAAGCCTTATTTTTATCCATTTACTGCTATTAGGAAGAACACACGTGAGGTTTAAGACCTGGACGAGTTTGAAACCTTTTGTCCTCCACAATGGAAAATGGGTGGAAATAAAAATGGGTATCACTTTATCCAGGTCCTAATTTTATCAGTTCTGCTCTCAGCGTCTCCTGTATATCTCCTATATAAATTCTGCACTCAGCTTTGTGGTCTCCAATATCACTGAAATGCAGCCAGATGCTGCTCATTTTGCCTTTTCACTCTTTCCTGACACGCTTGCGTTTCAATACAGCTCCCCATTTCTCTGTGTACCTGGTCTATACCACTACCCTTGCTGTCTATGGGACATTTCCGTCTTCTTTCACATAGTGGTATGATCCCAGTCTGTCTCTTAGTGTTTGGCCACATGGTTTGCTCATCAGAATAAAATCTCAGTCGTGCTCACATTGATTATCAGCAAGCCTGAAAATTCATCAATATTTGACATATGAAATTATCTCAAGGGCTGGATTTGGCCCACGGGCCATATGTTTGACACCCCTGGTTTACACAGTTTGGTATTCAATGTACAAGTGAGTTAGCTCTCAGCTAACTAGCAGACAAGCTAACTGCTGGGACTGCGTCTTTCTAACAAGAGCATCAGAAACTCAGACTGGTTTTCTTTGTGGATGGTGATGTGTTCTCACACTGATCCTTCATGGTGATGCTGCCATCCACCCACTGCTCCTGGATTCCTCATCATCATCTCCATCAACCCTCACAATACTCCACCTTCATCAGCTTCATGTTCAGGAGCCTGGATGGACAGTAATTCTTTCCATGGGTTATGGTGGGACATTGAGAGCTGAAGTCAAACAGAAGTTAGTGTTGTGTTGTGATATGCAGCTTTGTTCAGAGCATTAAGGCCCAGCAAAGATTACTGAGGTCATAGAGTCACTGATGAAACCTGTGTGCTTATAGAAACTGAAACCAGATGATCCAGAATAGAAGGACATTAAAATGAAGTGTCAGCTACACAAAGGCAAAGCTATTCAGTTGTTGGTGTGAGTTATTTAAATGGAGGATGGAGTCAGACTTTAAGCTGCTGGACTCAGTCACTATATCCTGTTCTCCTCATAGAACCTGGATACACAGACTCACCTGTGACACAGTGACACACAGTGTGGGCTACACACACATTAGAAAGTGGATCAGTCACACTTATACAATCATTTGTATTGCTGGGAAACCATGAACACTTTGAATCACCATTAATGGCTTTGTTACAGCAACATTCAATCATGAGTTCAAAAGTAGTGTATTGTGTCCTTATTTTAATAGTACTGCAGTATGAGAAGTGAAACATTCAGTGTGCAGAAACAAATCAGGTGCTTTCTAACAGCAGTATTCCCTTTAACACAGTAGCAGTTCAAATATTTCTGTCAGTCTGAGCTGAAACATGAATCTAATCAAATCAAATATCAAATCAAAGTTCTTTGCCTCTGCCAGGACGTTAACATTTGATCTATTTTTTTTACAAACTAGAGCCACCAACATACCTTTGATCAGCAGCAAGTGAACATTTATAAATGTGTGTTTTCAGAACAGGAACCAGCAGAACTATTTTTCTGTTAGCAGCAGCAGCAGCACAAACGCTCATCAGCTCATTTACTGTGCAGGGACTTTGAGTGTGTGAAGTGTGTGTTTGTACTGGATTTCCTTTGGAGAATCTCAGTCAGAAACAAGACAAAGAAAAACACTTTCAGTCGTCCAGGTTGAGTTGACAACATGAACTGCATTTATCTTCCTCTGACTTGACATTTTCTTCCTCCTCTGCACCGAGCCAGCTGCTAAGACACAAGCTCACTGACATTTTCTGATGATAAAGAAACTCTCTTCTTCTGTACAATATGAGCAGCAACAGAGAACAACCTTTCACAGGTACTGTCATGGTCCCAGGACTTCTGACCTGATGTTTTCAGTTTTGATATTCTGTATTAAGTTCATTCATATTCTTAAGATTTTCTGTTTCTTTATTGTTTAGTAGATTGTCCTCATGTAGTGGCCCTCTGTGTCTCCCTTGTGTAACTGTGATAGGTTCGTAACATAAACCTATTAGCTGGAACGTTCAGGACAATTTGCTACACAGCAAAGAACTCTCTCCTTTTTCTACAGCTCATGTATTCTTCTTGTGATGGTGCGTCTTGAGGGAGGCTCATACATGCTGTCATTTGTTGGTCCTAAGAACGTTCCTCAGACCAACTTCTTCAATCAACAGTGTGTAATGCATTAAAGTGATACTTCAGACATGAAGTACTCCGACGATAAAAAACTCAACTTTGCTTCCAGATAACTTTAGTTGTATCAACACTGCCCTCTGGAACAGTTTAAAATGAACATGTCAAAGATCTGTACCTGTCTCCATGTTTCTGTCCCCGCCCCTTTCTTTCTGTCCTGGGTCATGTGAGTGCTGCAGTAGTATTAGGCCCACCCTCAATGCTCTCATTGGTTGAGACGCATAATGACGCCCATTTCAAGCCAGCACTGGTCAACATCCCTCCTGTGACCCATGGCTTTTATATTCAGAGCCACTGTGTGTGAGCACTTTCACAATAATCATGATTTTAAAAACTGTGTTAATATGCGATAAAATAATTGTTGTGTTAACCAGTTAATGAGTTAACGAGATAATAACAGGTTAAGTTGCACTAATAATTAGACTTTGGTGACAAACTGATGTGATCTCCATGATTCCTTTGTTGGACTGTGGGCGAGTGTCAGAACTGAATGTACTGAGTAACATGTAGAGTTTAAATATGTGTCAGTTCCAGTTTTAGAGCTCTAAAGTGCAGCTATCATGTTAGGAATATGTTAGGAATAGACAGAAACACTGAGGTCAAATCTTTATTTTACCACTCGCTGCATTCTTGATGTTCATGAATTCAGGAGGTTCATGATTGTCTGCAGCATTAATCTCATATTTCCATCTAAAGTGTTGAATTTGACTGTTTGATGTTCTTTATGATCTCTGGCACCAGTTCATCTGTAGGCTGAGCTCAGTCCATCCATTTAGTGAAATGATGTTTAAAGGTCTCCTTGTTCTGTGAGCGTGCACAGATCCTGAAGAAGAAAGCCTGGGTTAACAGAGAAATGATCATCACTGTGATGATGCTCATCATCTCTGACTGGGATTTGAGGTTTTGTCAAAGCAGCAAAGAAAGCCTGGCTATGTTGGACTTGGTGTGGAAGCAGCTCCCAGTTTAAGTTCAGGAGACAGACACCCTCTCTACTTTGAAGATCAGCTTCAAACTTTCCTTTTTGATAAAGCTTATAGTTCCAGCTGGATCAGGTGACCCTGAACCATCCCTTAGTTATGCTGCTATAGGCTCAGGCTGTTGGTGGACTTCCCATGATGCTCTGCTTTCTTCTCCACTCCCCTCTTTTCACTCCTGATGCTTTTATATGTCACTATTGCATGTCCTTAACTTTTGACTTCTCTCTCCTTAGTTTGTGTTTTGTTCTTGTCTCTCTGAGCTCATCTCCTCTCTTTCCCCTCACCCTGCAACCAGTCATGGTAGATGCTCCTCCTGGAGCCTGTTTTCACTGGGAGGATCTTTGTGTCAAAGGGAGTTCTTCTTCCCACCATCACCAAGTGCTGCTCACAGTCGATTGTCTGATGTTTGGGGCTTTCTCTCTAATATTGGAGGCTGTTACCTTACTCTGTTAAACAGCTTGAGATGTTTTGTGTGTCTGCAGGCTGTCAGGCTGTCTGATCACAGAGGAAGGTTGTACTTCTCTGGCCTCAGCTCTGAGCTCCAACCCCTCCCATCTGAGAGAGCTGGACCTGAGCTACAATCATCCAGGAGACTCAGGAATGAAGCTGCTGTCGGCTGGACTGAAGGATCCAGGCTGGAGACCTGACACTCTCAGGTAGGAGAATGTTTGATAGAGGAGGAAGAGCTGGAAACATTTCCTGTGTACTTCCTGTTTGTTTCCTGCAGATGACACATGAACAATCACACATGCAGGAATATTTTCAGGGACAGACACACTACTCTAGCTGGATAGTACATGGATATTTATGTAGGGCAGGGCTCTAGAGTGCGACCAATTTGGTCGCAAATGCGACCAAATTTTTCCGTGGTGCGACTAAAAAAAACCATTTGGTCGCACCGGTGCGACCAACTGTTACCAACATTTGGTCGCACCTGTTTGGGTAACAAAAAAAAAATCTCTGCAACTCTCCATGTGGTCAACAACAGACACACATTATGCCCCTATCGTGGACTAAACCAATCAGAGATAGTCAGGGGCGGGACCTCTCTGATTGGCCGTGGTCCAGTGGAAAGTGCAGGTAGAAGAGGGAGGTGAGTAGCTTTAATAAGGCGATATCAATTCATTAACGGATTCCACACAAAGACGTAAACACAGAGCGACCCGACGCATCAGAATCAGCTTTGTCTTTCTCGGCTGTCTCACCCCATGGCCCGCAGACGGACACGCTGTCGCAGCTTAGCGATTCTGATGCGTCGGGTCCGCGCTGTGTTTACGTCTTTTTGCGCTGATTCTGAGCTGCAGGTTTTGTCTCTCCAACCAAAATTCGCCGAGCCAAAAAGAAGCAGCAAACTGCGCTTCACATTTGATCAATGTCGTCATGAATTCCCTCTGACTTTTGCTGTTTTGCTTCCATCACGATAAAAATTACACTTCCTACACAGCTCCCTGTGTGTACTTCAAGAACAGTTTCCCGTCTCAAATCTCTGTTTTCTGGATTATTCATTCGCTTATTACCCACCAGTCTACCGTTGTTTACAGCGCTGTCTTTTTCTTTTTTCATGTAAATGACGTCCGACAAGAAAGCCTAATTTCTGCTGTTCAATACTGAAGAAATTTAAACTTCTTAAAATTATGAAAAAATTGCAGAATATTGCAGAATATTTTTAAGGTTATCTGCTATAAAAAGCCAGACCAGGAAAATCTCCTTCATGTTTTTCTGTGTTTTATTCTCAGTTACTTTTACACAAAGGCATCTGCTGTGATGTTCACAATTCTGATGAAGTCTCACAAGTGTCAGTACTGATAAATGATCAGAATTATAATATTTCTGACTGTCTGAGGCTAAACTGAATCGAATCAGGACTTTGAGAACCGGAATCGAATGGATCATAGAAATCAGTGATGATATCCAGCCCTAGTGAGCAGCCTAGACCTGACAGAAGTGGATGTAGCTGTGGGTAATAAGAAAAGATGAAAAGAACTATTGATAACTTTTTTGTTAAGTTAAGGCCTGATCCGTCTGAAATTCATAGCCAGCTCTGACACAGTGCCATCAATCTTTGAATGCTGAAAAAGCAGCAGTGTATCCAGAAAACACACTTCATGCTGCAATAAATGCACTGCCCAAGTGTCCCCTCTCCCCACTGCCTTTCAGCAGCATGCAACAGCAAACAGGTCGTCAGAGGAGGCCAAGATGATGATTAAGTTTAACATTTTCTACAATATTGACAAAGCACTTTAAGCACAACATTGTTAGTTAATAATTTAGAAATGAATATTGTCTGTATGGACTTCCCCCCAAAGAAGGTGCACATGTAAAACTGCGGTGTTAAGCGAAGTGGTTGAAAAATTTGAGTGCGCCTAACTTTTGTGCCGGTACGCCTAACTTTTGTGCCGGTACGCCTAAATTTTTTAAGTTAGGCGTACCGGTGCGCCCATGTCAAAAAGTTAGTCTAGAGCCCTGTAGGGGGTCTCCAAGGAGTCTATTTGCAGGAACATTTAGGTCACAGGTGTACCTGAGATAGATGCCACTGTGTACCTAATAAAGTGTCAGCCATGTGTATATTTCCCATGCTGTATGTCCACAGTCACAGTGACAGTCAGTGACACTGACAGAAGGATGAAACAATTCTGTGAATCATTTCAGTCTGTGTGCGTGACAAAGAGGCAGACAGGAGCAGCTAACATTTGGAAATGGAAGCTTAAATAATTACAAACTCTACATTCACAGCTGAATTCACAATAAATTTGTTCTCAAGTGCACATTTTTCTGTTATTGTTCTCAAACAACAGAATGAGAATGAAATATTGATTCTAACAGGGCCCATAAACAGCATTAGCTTAGCAGCATTAGCTTATCAGAGTTTCTATCATGGTCACACAAATCCTTAGCAGAGCAAAGTGGCCTACTTAGCAATAGCTGCTGAAGTTGTAGAAAACAAGGGAAAACAGTATTAGCATTAGTATTGGCATTAGCTGCTAATGGCAGCCTACTTAGCATAAACTCTTCACATCATTATAACGCAAGGGAAAAGAGTCACTCATGGCAGCCTATTTAGCATTAACATCTCACATCATTATGACACAAGAGAAAAGGGTATTAGTGTTAGCTACTGTCAAGAGAATATTGTATAATATGATCAGCTATATGAAATGTATCTTTTTATCTTATTATTAAGCACATGTTTAAATAACCTTTTGCCTAGTAACTTGTGTGATGAACCGATGCAGCTACTAACCGCTTCCTGTCTTCAGAGAACATTTAGATATAAAGACAAGAACACGCAAATGTAGAAAAGGGGAAAAACCCGCTGCTCTGAATGACGACCGTTGTACACACACACACACACACACACACACAGAAAAGTATAAATAAAAGCGGAGACAGTCAATAGACGCAGTTCGTGCGTTTCATGACTGCCCCTCGCGAGTGAAAAACTTCTGCAGTGTTTGTGTGTTTTCTAAACTCAGGAGTCTTGGCTAAAGAAAGAACGGCAGGGTGATTTAAAGAAATCCCCTGTCATTTAAATTGGTCCTTCCAGCCTAGAGATGGAAACACCAGACACGTTTCTGTGACTCCAATAAGGTCTGACTTCTGCATCCTGACGTCGTGGGTAAACCAGCACCGAAGTCTGTCGACAGCCCTCTCCAGGTAGAGGTGAGAGTCCTGGAACGTTGAATTCGGGTCCAGGCCGGTGATTTAGTACTGGTCCACGACGTTGGGATCCAGATGACCTGAACAACCAGCAAAAGACGACTGAGGGTGAGAAAACACTTTTTGGTTTTAAACCGCCGGAAGGGTTTAGAAGAATGCGCATAGGTCTTATCCGCCGCAAGGATTAATAGCGCATTAGGCTGACCCACTGCACGGGTGCACAAAAGAAAAGCGCATAGGTCTAACCCGCCGCAAGGGTCTAAATAGGTCTAACCCGCCGCAAGGGTCTGAAGAAAAAACACGTGAAATAGGTTGAGTTCGCTGGAAGGAACTAAATTTAGGCTGGTTTTAGAGGTAGCCGGAATTACCTCGTAATAAATTATATTTAGACTGGTTTCAGAAGTAGCCGGAATTACTTCGTGACAAATTAGCGCGCAAATGTCTATTTGTGTGTATGTATATGTGTGTATGTGTTTGGAAGTAAGTTGATTTTACAGCACAATAAGCTGCTGAACTACTTCCATTGTTTTTATTGTTTTCTTTGTGTATCCTGCAAAAAGCTCAAGTACTGGTGACGAAGGGAAAAGGTTGGGCTTTGTCTCATAAAACTGACACCGCTCCAGGAATAGCCCGGAGTAGGAGGCCGTGTCAGCAACCACCCCCGAGTTTAGTACCAGAGAAAGCTTTGCAGTTCTGTGATAATGGGGAATCAGCCCACAAAACTCACTGCTGACGAGCAGTGGCTAGAAAAGAAATGTCCAGGCGCCGGACAAATCAGTGCTTGTAGATGAAGAATTCTTAAGACAACAAAATGTCCCACTATACATTCACCCATATCAGGAGGAACATAATAATCCCTTATCAAGTGAAAAATTAGAGATCAAAGTAGAAGTTTAAAAAGGGATGGATACAGACCCAACTGAATATATATAAATACAAGAGGAATGAAGTGGAATAAACAAAAGGTTAAATTAAGGTTAACTTAAATTAGAGCAAAGCTTATCTAGTGATAAGCATGATAATAGGAGATAATAGGAAGGTTAACAACCTGTAAACTGGTATTAACAATGAAACAGAATTGGGAAGACAACCAAGCTGAATGAATAGAATGCGTGAAACCAGATAATTCACACAAAATATATCAAATAAAAAAGAGAGATGCATAAGGCATATTACGGCTGCGTCATTGTTCAGCCAAGGAAAATGTCTCCAGCTTGGGAAGGTGTGAAGCTGCAGGTTCACACAGACCCGTGATGGATACATAATAAAATATAAACTAATATACTATTGTATATTAGTAGTAAAGTAGTGAAGTAGTGTATATACTATTGCTGTTATAAAAAAGGAAGAACAAAACAATAATAACATTAATAATGACATAATATTAATTAATAAGAGGCATCTCAGTCAGTTATGATGTGAGGTGGATGATTGTTAAAAGTAGTCTGATTCAAGCTTAAGGTTTGCTCAAACTCAGTACAATGATATATGAGATGAAGAAAATAAGGAAAATACCTAATCTAATCAAGTGCATAGAGACACTTGACCTGTTTGTAAACCTGTTATCCTAGATGAGACTTTCTTGAGATGAAGAGCAAACCTATACTAACAAATAATAAGTCAAGCCCTGAATACAACAGCCAAAGCTACAGGTTTGAGACAACACAACAGTGCACTGGCTGCTGATTCTGTTTTTAGATGGTGTGTTCATGTAAATGAGGAGCGGTGACGCGCATGCAGAGTGTTGCTTTCGGTTTCGAGAGTATTGAGCTTTGTAACTATTGTTTGAAAATTTTGCTAAATGCCTGTAATTAAGAGGCTGGTTTTGCATTACGAGAGTATAAATACAGTTTGAATATACTAGTGTGGATGTATAGTAATTGACTGAATTTTGATAGATGTATATATCTTGAGCCATAAATGCTGGTGTGTTTTATTTTTTCAGTTATGTGTGTGTGGTGAGAAGCTGTGAGGATGATGAGAGGTTTCAGTTTTTTCTTTTCTTTTTGACTTGCTCTTTCTGATTATGGAAGGCATGTCCAAGATACTCGTATGAAAGCGTATTTTGAGTGATTTTAACCGTGTGAATGCTGTCAGTATTTGATTTGAGTGACTCTGCGTGATTTGTCTGAGTGACTGACAAAGAGGTTAGAACATTTAAAAGTGTGTATGAAATATATTTCTTTTGGGATGTAAAGTAGGATGTTTTAAAGTTTGAAAGTGCTTTTAATTCAAGAAATCCATGAGTGATGTTATGAGAGGTTGAGTTTATTTTTCTGATTGAAAACAAAAAATGAGAACACACATACACAAATTGTTACATGTGAGATTATTATTGAAATGAATTAGAAGTGAGATAGTTTGAATTTAGAACTCAGTGATAAGATGCATGAATTAAACCTTATTGAAACAAACACTTGCAATGAAGAAAGCAGCTTACACTCAATTAATATGAACGCAAAGCCTTGGTGCCATAGGCAATTTGTTTTTGTTTGTTTGCTTTGTTGGTTTGAAAAATAAATTTGTGATCATACTTGTGGATCACAATGACAAATAATGATTAGGCATATGATTTCCTAATGCCTAGTTTTAGAGCTGCGAGCTATGAACTGTAAGCAATGCAAAGTTTTTCCTTAACTTAAAAGTTTGAAATATGTAAGATGTGTGAGTTCTTTAAAAAAAAAAAAAAGGAATGACCTAAATGCCTTAAGTCAAAATGAAGTCTTGCATCTACATAGAAAAGAAATCAGAAGAAGCATTCAGTAACTTGAAAATAGCCTTTCTACTTACATGTAGATGGAGGTGCAGGTTACATGAGGTGCAGTTTTAACACAGGCATTTGGTCCGCTTGCATTTCACTCCTGCAAATTAGACTCTGTTGTTTGTAGGCCTGTGCAGCTGCAGCAGAGGCAGTAAAAAAGTCAGCTGACGTTGTTTTAGGGCACACTCTGATCATCTAAGTACCTCACGCAGTGACTTCAATTAAAAAAAAGAAAAAAAAAGAAAAAAAAAAGAATAATAAGCAACTTTGTCTTATCTCACACATGTGAGATAACTCTCAAATGCTGGACACTTATTGTTGCTATATGGAAAGTTAGGAAAAGAGTTCGATTAGTCTGCAAAAACTAACTAATGCAAAAACAGGAAATGTGTGTGTCTGTGACAGGAAATCGTGTGAACCCAAAACCTTTGACTTAGAACAGGAACTACATGCCCATATTAGGAGCTGACTGTGTCTAAGAAGCAGACAGAGAGACGCACAGAATGTCAGTATGTTTTTTTTTTAGCAGTACATCATTTTGCATTTGGCAGCATAGAGGAATGATTAAATCTACTGGAAACCCAGTACATCATGGAGATCTTCTAAAGACACTATTAGAAGTGATTATATAGTGATTATATTGCCAAAACAGCTAGCATTGTGTAAATGTGCTGCACATCAGAAAGATAAATCAGAAATAATTAAAGGCAATAACTTTGCAGATCAAGTAGCTAAGTTAGCCGCACAACAAACTGTAGACACATTAATGTCTGCATCCTCTATGCAAATACCACTTGATGTACCTAAAGATGAACAAAAAGCCGCATCAACTGCAGAACAAAAGAAATGGTTAAAGTGTGGAGCACAAAATAATATGATTTGATGACTTGTGAAGGTAAACCGATACTCCCCAAGTCCCTGTGCAGAATAGCAGCATTAGTGACACATGGGGTGACCCATGTGTCTTCAGGGGGGGGGGGATAGTCCAGGTCCTTAATACACACTTTTATACTCTAGTGATTATAGACGTATTCTCAAAATGGCCAGAGATTTATCCAGTGGAAAAAGCAGATGCAATCTCAGTTGCAAAATGTTTATGCAATCAGTCTGGCCTGAATGGCCTGAGTGCATAGGCCTAGTAAAAATGTGGATGAAATTAATACAAGGCTCTCAAAAACTGACATTATTTGAGGTTGTTCATGGGAGACCTTTTCCACTGCCAGTGACAAGCGAACCTTTAGAAAAATCCATCAGAGAAACAACCCTGGCAGAATGGATGGCGAAACTACTAGAAAATAAGGATATTGTTTTGAACAATAAACTGCCGTAAGACTCTCCAGTCTCTTGCAGGTTGAAACCAAGTGTTATTGACAACACCCACAGCCTGTAAAATTGCAGAGAGACCATCTTGGATACATCAGAGCAACTGCAAAAGGTTGAGGTCCCGGGAAGCCCCGACACCAAGGAGGAAGCGCCTACGCTTGGTTGTTTCGGGGGTGAAGGTGGCAAGTGCGTTCTTGGGGCCCCCGTAGGGTAAGCCCGCACTCCAATCTCTATCCGATCAACTTTAGGCAGCCAGGTGTAGGTGTTAAGGGGAACCCTGATGGTTACCTTGACTACAGAGCTCACCCTTACAGGACCCCAGCCGATGCCAACAGCAGCTGAGCCACGAGGCAGACAGAGAAGATGGACGTACGACAACTTACACCTAATGGATATGACACAAGATCACATCCATCCTTGGATGAAAAGTGACTGATACAGCTATGTGTTTAACAAAACCACAGAGAAAGATTGTTATGTTTGCTCGCACATGCCGAGCATATTAACACAGCCATGTATGGGAAACACCCTGGGACAGGTGCACTAATTCTGATTCCCGACCACCTTCAGAGTGACTTTTGTAAAGTGCACAACAACAACAACAACAACAACAACATCGTCATCCTGATCCAGGAAGAAGCCCTCAACTTTAACAAGTTTTAAAGAGACTGTTGATCGTCATTGAATTTTTCTTGTTTTTATTTTGCTTTTCTTTACTTATGTTATTCTTTGTTTGAAGCTGTAATTTCACAGATGATAAATTTGTCATTCACAGCATACGCAGATGTACCAAAACCAGTGAAGACTTCTTTTCCTATTTTTCAGATGAAGATGAAGTGTAACTAATGATGTAGTAACTGAGAATGTGAAAGACAAGTAGTTACTCACTGATGAATTGTACATTTCACTTCGTGATCAACAGGAGGGAATGTCAAGAGAATATTGTATAATATGATCAGCTATATGAAATGTATCTTTTTATCTTATTATTAAGCACATGTTTAAATAACCTTTTGCCTAGTAACTTGTGTGATGAACCGATGCAGCTACTAACCGCTTCCTGTCTTCAGAGAACATTTAGATATAAAGACAAGAACACGCAAATGTAGAAAAGGGGAAAAACCCGCTGCTCTGAATGACGACCGTTGTACACACACACACACACACACACACACACACACAGAAAAGTATAAATAAAAGCGGAGACAGTCAATAGACGCAGTTCGTGCGTTTCATGACTGCCCCTCGCGAGTGAAAAACTTCTGCAGTGTTTGTGTGTTTTCTAAACTCAGGAGTCTTGGCTAAAGAAAGAACGGCAGGGTGATTTAAAGAAATCCCCTGTCAGCTACTAATATTTATTCACCTTAAATTAGCTTTAGCTGCTAATGGCAGCCTGCTTAGCATAAACCCTTCACATTGTTATAACGCAAGGGAAAAGAGTCACTCATGGTAGCCTATTTAGCATTAACGTCACATCATTATAACACAAGAGTCAAGGGGATTAGTGTTAGCTACTAATGCTTATTAACCTCAAATTAGCTTTAGCTGCTAATGGCGGCCTACTTAGCATTAACCCCTCACTAATATAATGCTAATTCACATCAAATTAGCATTAGCTGCTCATATTGTTATAAGGAAAGAGAAAACAGTATTAGCATTACCTGCTAATAATTTTTTACCCCTAATTAGAATAAGCTGCTAAAAGCAGCCTACTTAGCCGCTCACATTGTTAAAAAGTAAGTGAAAACAATATTAGCATTAGCGCATAATGCTAATTCACGTCAAAGTAGCATTAGTTAAATGTTAAAGCTAATGCTTTGTCATCTAAAATTAGAATTAGCATTAACTCTTCACATCGCAGGGGAAAAGTTAAAATTGAATTAAAAAAATTGTTCACATTAGCTACTCATATTGTTAAAAAGTAAGAAAAAACATTGTTAGCATAAGCGGATAAAGCTAATTCACCTCAAATTAGTATTAGCTAATAATGGCAACCTACTTAGCATTAGCTGGTCACATTGTTATAAAGCAAGAAAATATGGTATTAGCATTAGCTGCCAATTCCTGTTCACCTAAAATTAGCCTTATCCACTAATGGCAGTCTACTTAGCATTAACTCCTCACTAATATAATGCTAATTCACATCAAATTAGCATTAGCTGCTACCATCAGCCTACCTGGCACTAGCTGCTCACACTGTAGCTGTGTCCCAAAACGTCGGCTGCATCCTTCGGAGGACCCGGCCTTCGCGGTCTACGTGGGCCGGGTCCTTCGAAGACCGAGAAGGCCGGAAGTGCGAGGCTGTGAAATGGGACGGTCTAGCCTTCAGATTTGCGTCACCGCTGTGTCGGTGGAGTTTAATAAACTCGTCCGTCTGCTCCTTGCTATCTAAAATATAACAGGACACTGGCGTAAATTCTCGACCGTCTCACACTTCTGTTTAATCAGTTTTCTTTTTGACGTTTATTCAGCTGTGTGAAAATCCCGGAGGAACCCACCCGATGGATTAATAAAATTTTATTTAATCTAATAATCTAATAACTTTGATCTCAGCCAAACCGATTTACTCCGGAACAAATAAAACACCGAAAAAAGGCAAACAATTACATTTTTAACTTATCCGAGTGACTTATATATCATGTTTAACCTGAGTAGCGAAAGACCGGGGGTCTGAAAACGATGAAGCCGGGAGTCCGCTGCTCTCGCCGGCTCGAGCGACCATTGAATCCCCCGGTTTGCTATCGAGCGGGTGGGTAACCATTGTTGGCAGCTGAAATTTGGCTGGACCGCGCTATGAATTCTGGGATATGGTGGGCCACGAAGGACACACCCAACCCATCCTTCAAATTCGGGAAAATGAAGGATGCATTTGTCGGCTGCATTTGAAGGAGTCGACGAATTGGGACAACCTTCGTCACCGAGCTGTGACGTAATCGGCCTTCAAATGCGGCCTCCGGAGGATGCAGCCGACGTTTTGGGACACAGCTTGTATAAAGGGAAGGGAAAAGTGTTAGCATTATCAGATAATGCGAACTCACATCAAATTAGCATTAGGTAATAACAGCAGCCTTCTTAACATTAGCTGTTCACATTGTTATAATACAAGGGAAAAGAGTTAGCATTATATTAGCTACTCACATTGTTAAAATTGAAGGAAAATAGTATAAGCTCATATTGTTAAAATGTAAGAATAAACATTGTTAGCATTAGTAGATAAATTAGCATTAGCTAATAACGGCAACCAACTTAGCATTAGCTGGTCACATTGTTATAAATCAAGAGAATATAATATTAGCATTAGTTGCCAATGCTTATTCACCTAAAATTAGCATTGGCCACTAATGGTAGCCTATGTAGCATAAACCTCTTAATGCTAAATTAAGTTAATGCTAAATAGGCTTAACTGAAATGAAAGTAGTGTTAGCATTAGCTGCTGAAATTGTTAAAAAGTAATAAAAAGTAAGATAAAACATTGTTAGCAGTAGCGGATAATGCTAACACACATCACATTAGCTGCGAATGGTTATTCACCAAAAATTGGCATTAGCCACCAATGGTAGCCTATTTAGCATTAACTTCTTAATGCTAAATGAAGTTAATTAATGCTACATAGGCTTAATTGAAGGGAATGTAGTGTTAGCATTAGCTACCAAAAGTTAAAACTGAATGAAAAACAGTGTTCACATTAGGTACTCACATTGTTAAAAAGTAAGAAAAAACATTGTTAGCATAAGCGGATAAAGCTAATTCACCTAAAATTAGTATTAGCTAATAACGGCAATCTACTTAGCATTAGCTGGTCACTTTGTTATAAAGCAAGAAAATATGGTATTAGCATTAGCTGCCAATTCCTATTCACCTAAAATTAGCATTAGCCACTAATGGCAGTCTACTTAGCATTAACTCCTCACTAATATAATGCTAATTCACATCAAATTAACATTAGCTGCTAGCATCAGCCTACCTAGCTCTAGCTGCTCACATTGTTAAAAGGGAAGGGAAAAGTGTTAGCATTATCGGATAATGCATACTTGCATCAAATTAGCATTAGCTAATAACAGCAGCCTTCTTAGCATTAGCTGCTCAGAATGTTATAACGCAAGGGGAAAGAGTTAGCATTAACGAATTATGCTAATTCACATCAAATTAGCATTAGCTAGTAATGGCGGCCTACTTAGCATAACTCCTCACATCGTTATAATGCAAAGGAAAATAGTTTGCATTATTTGATAATGCTAATTCATATCAAATTAGCAATAGTTTATAACGGTAACACACATCACATTGTTAAAATTGAAGGAAAAATAGTATAAACATTAGCTACTCATATTGTTATAAATCAATAGAATATGGTATTAGAATTAGTTGCCAATGTTTATTTACATAAAATTAGCATTAGCCACTAATGGTAGCCTATTTAGCATAAACTTCTTAATGCTTAATAAAGCTAATTAATGTTAAGTAGGCTTAACTGAAATGAAAGTAGTGTTAGCATTAGCTGCTGATATTTTTAAAATGTAATAAAAAGTAAGATAAAATATTGTTAGCAGTAGCGGACAATGCTAACTCACCTCGAATTAGCATTAGCTTCTAATGGTTATTCACCTAAAATTAGAATTGGCCTCTAATGGCGTCTAAACTCTTCACATCGCAGAGGAAAAATTAAAATTGAATGAAAAGTGTTTACATTAGCTGCTCATATTGTTAAAAAGTAAGAAAAAACATTGTTAGCATAAGCGGATAAAGCTAATTCACTTCAAATTAATATTAGCTAATAACGGCAACCTACTTAGCATTAGCTGGTCACATTGTTATAAAGCAAGATGATATGGTATTAGCATTAGCTGCCAATTCCTATTTACCTAAAATAAGCTTTAGCCACTAATGGCAGTCTACTTAGCATTAACTCCTCACACATTGTTAAAAGGGAAGGGAGAACGATATTAGCATTAGCTGGTAATAATTATTCACCCCTAATTAGAAGTAGCCGCTAATGGCAGCATAATTAGCATTAGCTCCTCACATCGTTATAATGCAAATGTGTGTTAGCTTTATGGGATAAAGCTAAGTAGACTGCTGTTATTAGCTAATGCTAATTTAAAGTGAGTTAGCAGTAGCTGCTTACATAGTTATAAAGCAAAACTCACATTGTTAAAAAGATTGTGTGCATGCCAGATTGCTCTGGCATGCACACACAACTTGGGGTCATGAGAGTGATCGTACCTTCTCTTACTGATTTATGGTTTAGGAGGACACCTACTCTGTGTCTGGTTAAGTATAAGAGCCCTTTGTTAGGGGGACCGCTGGACTCTTAGCACCAGCTTTGGGGTCACAGGGTCACATCTGGAACACACACACACACACACACACACACACACACACACACACCTACACTATGCACAGACTGGTACTCTTTGTTCACATGTATACCTCATGTAAGACCTCATATGTCAATATGTTCCAGCGGTGGCTCTGTGCTAGATGACCCATCACCAGCTTTTTCCAGCTTTTTCCACTGGTTACCAGTACGTCGTAGAATCCACTTCCAGATCTTGTTGTTTGTCTTTAAATCTCTGAATGGATTGGCTCCATCTTATCTCTCTTTAACAAAAATAATCCAAGTCGAGCCCTCAGGTCTGCAGATAAGTAGCTTCTGACCAGAACTAGCCGTAAAAACAGAGGTGAGCTTTATCGATGGCTGCAGCCAAACTCTGGAACAGTCGCCCTTCACATCAGGTCGTCACCAACACTGACATCTTTAAAACCCGGCTGGAAACACATTTGTACTCTGTAGCTTTCAATTCTGACGAGTCTTTATAGTAATTACTGTGTATGTTTCCTATTTTATCTCTACTCTGTGCAGCACTTTGGCTCAACCTGTTTTTAAATGTGCTGATAAATAAATGTAGATTTCTTTGAATCAAACAGTGGAGCCGAGCTTTGAGCTCAGTGTGTAACAGTGTGTGTATGAGAGCCATGTAATGTCCATGTGTGCATGCTGACTGTGCTGCTCTGACCCCTCCTCCTTTCAGGGTGGAGCCTGCTGGAGTCCGATGGTTGAGACCAGGTCTGAGGAAGTGTAAGTGTGTTTTTAATGGGATTCATGAAAACAAAGCAGCACACATTCAACCATCTTCATCATGTCAGGAGTCATCATCAAAGTGTCAATCAATGAACAGATGATGGATCAATAACTGCAGCTGGATTGTGTTTGTTCTCTCCATCAGATTCCTGTCAACTCACAATCGACACAAACACAGTGAACACAAAGCTCCAACTGTCTGACAACAACAGGAAGGTGACACGTGTGGAGGAGGTTCAGTCATATCCTGATCATCCAGACAGATTTGATTACTGGCCTCAGCTGCTGTGTAGAAATGGTCTGACTGGTCGCTGTTACTGGGAGGTCGAGTGGAGAGGAATCGTTTATATATCAGTGAGTTACAGAAGAATCAGAAGGAAAGGAGGCAGTGACTGTTGGTTTGGACACAATGATCAGTCCTGGAGTCTGGACTGCTCTGATGATGGTCCTCAGTCTGTCTGGCACAATAAGAGACAAACATCCATCTCCTCCTCCTCCTCCTCCTCCTCTGTCTCTAACAGAGTAGCAGTGTATGTGGACTGTCCTGCTGGCACTCTGTCCTTCTACAGAGTCTCCTCTGACACTCTGATCCACCTCCACACCTTCAACACCACATTCACTCAAACTCTTTATCCTGGGTTTAGACTCTGGTCTCCTGGTTCCTCAGTGTCCCTGTGCTGAGTGTAAAGAGTGTCTCCTGTTAGAGAAACACTCTGACTATTGAACAGATAGTTCAGTCTGTACATGTCTGTCTCTTTCACTCACAAACACGTTTTCACATTCATGGATTCAATCAGTTGATGTTTGAAACTCTTCTAAATGATTCCTTGTAAACTTCTTCCTCTTCAGTCCTTTAAAGATGGAAGCTCCCATTATTCCAGGATCCACATGTTGTTTTCTGTCTTTTTCCACTCAAAGCTTCACAGTGAATATCAGTATGTTGTGTTTCTCTGAAGCTCATTTCACATCCAGCTCCTCTGCATTTTCAACAAGTCTGAGCTCATTAAAATGAATCCAAATGTTTTATTTCTCTTTCTTAATGGGATGTTTACTGTTTCCCTTATTGTTGGAAGCTTGTCATTTAAAAATGTTTCAGCCATATAAGCTGAAAATATTGGCTCAATAGTTTTGAATGCAATTCTAAGCAGAATGCTATTGTATTGAGGGATCATAATGCATGTGGTTTATCTAAAGCAAAAAATCAAAAGCAGAAAAACGGTAAAAGATTCAGACATTGAAAGTCTGGTTTATTTCATGAATACAATGAAACATTTTACAGTCCACAGAGCAAAGTAGCATACATGACAATGGATACTACAACATAACACGGACAGTGAGAAGCAAAACTCATCGTCTTACCAGCTCTTATATTCTTTAAACTTAAAATAAACCTTTGAAATTAGAGTTTAGTGTTTTAAGTCATGTATTTAAAAAAATGAGTCAACACTTGTTTCTCCCAGCAGCATTACTGAAGTGACACTTTAACAATGCTTATTTTCACAGTCTTTATGATGAAAAACATGTTCTCTCGTTAGCAGATGTAGCAGAATGCATTTATTGCAATGTATGAGCTACACTTCTTGTTTAAAAAAAAAAGAAAAAGAAAAAAAAAAGCTGATTGGAGATACATTAAAAAAAAAAAGCTCCTGTCTTGACCTTCGTTCTGCGAGCACGCACGCACAGAGACCAAATCAACTTGATGAAGATCTCCTTTCAAAAATACATACTCACGAGACAAAGTAAAAGCAGATCCCTCACAGCTGGTAGTACAAAACACAGTGACAACTTGTGTATTAGATGCCCTCACTCCAAAAGCATATATCTATATATATGGAATCTCCAAGAATATCATCCTAAAATGGCATTCAGAGGTTGTTACAGTAAAATAAAAAATTTTAAAAAGCAGAAAAACTTTCATCTGAAAAAGTTGAATTTTAGTAAAAACAATGCTATGTAGCTTGATACTGTCGTTACAGACAAAGTGGATGTTTAAAACTCTTTAGTATAAAGCGTTTGAAATGCAATACGTGTCCTTATCAGCTGGAAATATTAATGCCAGGACTTACAACACGATACTTTTTACTTCATGTACAGGGTTTCCAAAATAACTTTTATTTCAAGTAAACAAACTAATACATTTGATTCAGGTAAAACAGATCATCACATTTATTCTTGTAAAGGGTTTTCTAAAAAGTTTTATTTCATGTAAAGCGTTTCCAAGGCTGTTAGCCGCGTTGCCCTGTATTGAACTTATTTACAGTGTGTCAGTAAAGGGTGACATGCACTTCTGGCCCCTGTGTTGAAGGAGCCCATGTTGGGCTTGTGAATTTGACACCTTAAGGTTTTGAAGGTGGGGATACATGCTCCTGGTGAGCATACGATGTCTGATATCAGCTCGACATCTCAGTTATAAATGGAATTCAAAATGTTTTTGGAAGTATGACTAATGTATAATCTGACTTCTAAGGTACGCACGCCAAGGCCTAGAAGACAAGGGGACAGTTTACTTCGTGCTATAAAAACACAAACCTTAATCTTTGATCTTCCAACTTTATCTTTGTGTTCTGGTTTTAGAGTCTCTGTTTATTGAGTCGTACTTTGGGAATCACCCTGTTGTGAGACAAGGGTACGCTGGGAGAGAATATGGCATTATACAAGCAGAGTGTTTTGGCTGTATCAGTAGATCTAAGAAATACACCTGTTATTGGTTATTAAAAAGAGTTAGCTGTGGTGCAGGTTTAATTTATAATTTTTGCATGAACTGTTAAAGAATTACAGACAGCTTTATACCGATAGTGCAGGCATTTTTTACTTAAGTAGAAGTATAGCTGCTAGTGTCAGAAATACTCGAGTAAAAGTTTGATAATGTATGGGCTCAAAGTAAGAAAGTCAAAGTAGTAACCTAGCTGAATATTGTCCTGTAATAAAATAATATTAGTAGGTGAGACGAGACTACAAACTTAGTCTGGTGGTGAAAAGGCACAAGAGGCTCAGAGGCACATTTGGCAGCCGGGGTTAGAGCTCAGAGACCCTGAGCCTGGTGGTTGGGCTAGCAGCATGGTCTGGTGAAAGAGTCTAACATCCATGTGTTACATGGTGTTGCGCCTGATAAAAAACCTATAAACTAACCCCTTTCTTTAGAGGTGATTGTCAGTTTGCTGGGTTCTTTTAGAGACGCTGAGAGTGAGAGAGATCATGTTCTACATTACTTTAAAAGTGATTTTCAGAGCTGTTGATGTATGAAACAGTGTCCATAGAGACATGGATCAACTCTGTTTATGGCGTTGAGTGTTAAATTGTGACAGTTTCAATAAATCCTGCAAAATTCTTGCATTTATACTGGGGAGCAAGGAAAAGTTAGACGCTGGTTGTACTATTGAAAATCAGTTTCATAAAAACCAATTAAACATATGAAGAAGAATGTGTTTGTAAAACTAGCGGTAAAGTATGGGAACTATAAGGCAGACTGTTTCTGCTATCAAAACAGTTTGTGTTGTTAATCCTGAATGATTCATGGGGACAACATTTTACTCCACACACATTTGGAAAATTGCATAGTTTGACAATAAATATCCCAGTAAAGATGCTTTATTTCTTAACAAATATGCAGACGGAGTGATCTTTATCAAAAGTAGAAGTTATATCTGTAGCTAAACCATTACACACAAAACTTCAAAAATCTAAAGCTGTGTTGTCCAGCAATAAACTTATCTACAATGTGTTAGTAAAGAGCGACTTGTACTTCTGTCCCATTAAGCAATGGTTTAACAAATTTCACTGTAATCTATAAAAGGAATCTGGATTAAAATAGAACATAGTAGTGTTGGATTAAGTGCAGGAAACACTAGTATAAGGTGTCTATGGAACAAATCTCCTTCAACATTCATAATGACCAAAGTGGATGACTACAGGCATTTCTCTCAGTCAGCTGATTGTGTTTAGGAAAAAAGCAGCCAAATACACTGAGATTGCTCCACATTGTTAGTGAGTTAACTCTGGATGTCTGTGGGTTTTGTCAACTTGGGGTGAACAAAAGCAGAAAAACGGTAAAAGATTCAGACATTGAAAGTCTGGTTTATTTCATGAATACAATGAAACATTTTACAGTCCACAGAGCAAAGTAGCATACATGATAATGGATACTACAACATAACGTGGACAGTGAGAAGTAAAACTCATCGTCTTACCAGCTCTTATATTCTTTAAACCTTTGAAATTAGAGTTTAGTGTTTTAAGTCATGTATTTAAAAAAATGAGTCAACACTTGTTTCTCCCAGCAGCATTACTGAAGTGACACTTTAACAATGCTTATTTTCACAGTCTTTATGATGAAAAACATGTTCTCTCATTAGCAGATGTAGCAGAATACATTTATTGCAATGTATGAGCTACACTTCTTGCAAAAAAAAAAAGCTCCTGCCCTGCCTTGACCTTCCTTCTGCGAACACACACACACACACACACACGCACACACACACGCACACACACACACACACACACACACACACAGAGAGAGAGAGATCATTAATACAAAGGATTGCAGCAGCTTTTTGGATTTACACTCTTTGATGGATTTAATATGAACAGCCACATAAAATTCCTTCCATTCATTTTTTTGTCTTTGCTTCAATTAAGATGTGTCTTTAAATCTACGATCCCTGCCTTGTTCAAAAAGTTTACTGACATAGTAAAGAAGTAGCTAGTGAACTCAGTAAGTATGAACAACAATAGCTTAGGGACACTTTCTCAAATAAAGAGGATTTCATCATCTGCAGTTCGTGAAAAAGCGCCACATTAAAAACAAATCAATAGATCCACAAATTATGGATGCAGACTCTTTCCAGCTATTGAGGTATACTTCATGCACTTATCAACATACAGTTTAAAGGCGTGCATTAGAGTGCATTGGTGCACAATTGGGCATCTTTTATGGTTATACCACTGTGAATTTTGCTACACAAATATGCTCAAGAGTCTATCATATGTTTGACATCCAACTAAAAATTCGAAAATATATATTTTTAAATCAGTAACTTTGCAAATTTAGAGGAAATGTTTTCGGACAACAAATGAGTCACGTTTTAAAAACAGTTTGAATAATCTGCGCTGCCAGACTTACATTTATGAAGCGCCGGCTATAACACACTTGCTTACCGTGTGAAAGGACGTCTTGGAGCACTGAACCGCGTTGTATTGTTGCTTTTCTCTTATGCATAAGCAACGCCGGCTGGTCAGAAACGCTCTGTGTGGGTAGAAAATGGTCTGCACCGGCGCTGGTCCTGACGCGAAATGGCGAGGGTCTCACGCTCTGAGGAACGCTTCATATAGGACCGGGTGCTTCCAAAAACAATAGATGGTGTGCCGATAAGTCTGGGGGGCGATACACCTGCAGGGCATCACCTTGCTGTGCAAGTTTAAAACAATGAGGGTGGGACACGCAGTTGCTGAGATCCGGTGTAACTGGCCAAGATAGGCCTAAGGGTCTGCTTTTGCTGGCTACTTCAGAAAATAGGTGAGAACTTGCACGACTGGTACATCTGCAGGGCTTTTACCTTGTCCAGGAATTACAAAAGGAGCCGATACCGGCCACTTTAAACAATAGGTCGGGTCCCGGCTCGACTGGTACACCTGTCGGCTTTTACCTTTTCCTAAGGAATCACAACAATTAAATGATACCCGCAGTGGGCTTTTGCAATCCTGAACAATTTCAAACAATTAACCGGCTGTTGAAAAGACGGAGCGGGTCTGTGCGAGTGGTTTTGGTAGTATCACTGCAGCGTTTATTTTCTAAAGGGCTGAATGTTATTTGCGACCATCTGTTGTGTTAAAAACTACTCTGAAACCACCAAACCCCTTACGGAAAAAAAATGCCCGTTTGATCCGTTTTTAAAATAAAAGGCATGCATCGCTGCATGCTGTGACATCAGTATCACAAAATGAGTGTGATTAAAACACAATTAGTTTGAAAAGAGCGATACTGCCTGCTTATAACATTTATTTTCTAAAGGGCTGTATGTTATTTGTGACCATTTACTGTGTTAAAAACTAGCTGGCTCTGTCTCCCTCTTAGTTCAACATTCCGAAATCCCGATTTTAAATAAAATGAACATCAACCCCTAGGAAGCCCCTGTAGATGCGTAAAAACTAGTTAAATTAAAACTAGTGGTTTTATTAAATGAAACGCTCGTGAACAGGCTGACATTGCCCATTCAGAAGAAATTCGCATTTGTTCCGTTTTTAAAATAAAATGTTTGCATCGCTGTCTGCTGAGACATTGTCAGAATCATAAAATTAGTGTGATGAAAACACAATTAGTAACACTTTTGACTAGATGTAAATAAAAAACATCCCGCTTTGTTAATGCGCACTGCGAAGCAAAACGTCTTCCACTCCGCCCGCAAAACAAAGAATTGCTCTTAAGGACACATATGTCTGCATAACTGAATGTTGAGACATACCAAAGTGATAAAAATAGTTTAATTTAAAACCCTATGGTTTGTTTAAATTAAAAACCAGTCAAAAACACATGAACTCATATAAACCTATAAACTCATATAACCTCTCTAACGCCCTGTGTGTTTCCACACATGAACTCGCATGACCCCCCCAGCACACCTGAACGCGCATACACATGCACGAAACCGGTCAAACCGGTTCTCAAACCGGTTTGGTTGGCCGCCATCTTGAACAGGTGCCATCGTATTACTACTGATGTCACATGTGTTCCTGTCCTCACAGCAGAATGAGTCTATTGCTGACAGTGATGTACAAACAGAGTGAGCATTTCTGAGGCCAAAATAAACTGAGTAGTTCACTGAATGAACACTGTGAGCTCAGTTCCTTCATCATTAGTATGGATTATATATGTATATGTATTATATTAGTATCATATATATCAGGTGCTGCTGGTTTCAGTCATTGTGCAAATGTGCTGTTTGTAAGGTTGTAAAGCTGCAGTCAGCTGAGACTGAAGAAGTCACCTGATCAGTGAGCAAACGTGAAAACGTCCAGATGAACAGAATCAACCTTTTGGGATCAGCCAGCAATGCAGCATCATTGTTGTTCAGGTTCAGAGGTTTGCAGGAATGAACTGATGACCAGAAACAGCTGCAGAGTCCAATCAAATACCAGCTGGAGTTCAGCTGCATTTGAAGAAGTCAAAGAAAAGTAAGGATGGCAAAGGGCGATGTTTTCTTCCAAAGAACTGAAAACATGGTCGACGCCTCATTAGAAGAATCATCTGGACATTTGTGAGGAACTCTAACCAAGAAAGCAACACAAGAAAGCAACGTCACACAGATCCAACAGACAGTTTCCATGACTGCAAGTGTTCAGTGTAAAAATGCTACATTGCATTATTGCATCCTCTCACCACAGGAGGCGCTGTTGGCACCACTGATTGCTGATCATCTCTGATGATCTGATTGATCCTGTGAATAACGGGACTCACTGAACTCTGTGACACAGTGAAGATTACAGAGTTTAACATCTGACTGACGTCACACAGACAGAAGGATGAACCAGTGAGGCACAGAACACAGTTACTGGAGATACTGGATCAGCTCCATGTGAACCTCTGATGGAGAAGCTGCTGACCCAGAGAAACATCAGGACATGACAGGCAGCTGCACTGATCTAACAACATGTAGCAGAGCTGATCTATGTTAGAGGATCTATCACAGCAGCTGAAAGTCCAACACTGGATACCAGCTGAGCCTGTGCTGAGTGTTACAGGAAAAGAAACACTGACACTGGTAGACACAGTGATGCTGACTGGGGCACAGAGCTGAATGATGCAGCATCAGGACACTGTTTCAGTCTGACTGACAGAGAAACCTGTAGCTGCATCTACATGTGAGGCAGAGGCCACACAAGCAGGTTTCTATGTTTCACAGTGGCTGAGATCTTCAGTGGGGGTGGACATGCTCCTGTACAGACCTCTGAGGAGAACCAAGGTGCAGTCAAAGAGTCCAGTCTGTCCTCACAGATGTCAACATGTGGTTTCATCAGGTCTGCTGTCAGCTAGCAGGCTCACATCAGAATCACTGTTCCTGAAAAACACAGTCTGTGTGACATCATCAGTCAGCTGATCGTCCCAGATCTGAATGGTTTCTGTCTCTACTGAGGAAGTCAGAGAATCTCACTGAGGTGTGGATCAGGTCTGAGTGACCTGTGGAGGGACAGCTTTAAACAGTCCACAGGTCTCACGTCCTGCTCAGTCTGGTAGCAGATACCTCGTATTGTTCCAGATGTGCTGACATCACCAGCAGCAGCAGCAGCACAGCTGTGTGATACGATGAATCTCAGTTATTGATCCAACACACAGGAAATACAAAGATCAGGATTTCTGAGAGTAATCATTATGAGTCTGAACACATGATCACTGAATGTTAGTCTCCACAATAATAAGCTAACACAAGCAAACACAGCTTTCAGCTCTTATTTTGAAACTTCTTTAGAGAGCTGTGATGTGAGCGTGCCTGGCTCTGAGGCACTTGGGTCAGCCTCTGTTGTTTAGAAGTGTTACAGACTGTGAATGACACAGACCTGTCAGTTTCATGTTTGTCTGTAACACAGCTCAGGGGCTCCATGCTGAACGCATCCATCCAGTGTTATTGATCCAGGACTAATACCAGCATTGGGATCAATACTACACAATCACATGTGTCCACGTGATGGATTTGACCAGTTTATTCATTAATGATCAATCAACTTATTTACTGCATCTGAGTCCAGCTTCATTTAAATGATCCAACCATGAAAATGACATCAGTCCTACAGAAGCACTTAATGCTAACAGGAAGTCATTTATTAAGGTGGAATAACACAGAGACACAACCACTCACAGTTAACCTGACCCCACTAACTGCATGTGTTTGGACTGTGGGAGGAAGCCGGAGTACCGGAGAGGACGCACACAAACACGGGAGAACATGAAGCACAGCACTGAAACAAAGATGGTGGATTTGACCTCAGGACCAGGCGCGACATTTCCAGGGGGGTTACGGGGGTCATGACCCCCCAATAATCAGATCCAGCCAATATAATTTCATCATTCCAGTTTATAAAATTATAGATTATCTTGATTTTCTTTAATCGTTTCATTTATTATCAGCAAAATAGTTTCATGTTTAATCATCTAGTAATGTAACCCCCCCTCCTCTGCTGCATACTTGGTATTACCCAACCAGCTTTCTCTACCAAACCTTCACTGTTTGCTGTATGTTTGTTAGCGCAGTCGCTGGTGCCAGAGACTGCCAGTGACTTCAGTCTGAGGGTTTGAAGTTTCCATGTCTGTGTGATGTGTGGTGTGAAGGCTGCTGGTTAAACTGGGACTCACTGTTTAAAGCACTGAGTGCTCATAGAGAGATGCTCCATGAGTCCCAGTACAGACTACAAACATGGTGGAAACTTAGCTTTGATATCCACACACTCTGCACGTCTGTGAGTAACTGTGATGAAGATGTGCAGAGATCTGTGTACAAACAGGAGAAAGACTGTAAAGACTCTGTGCTTCTAACAGCCTCTGTTAACATATGTGAGGCTGTTTGTTGTTGTTGCCATGGAGCTTTTCACTGTTTGGGTCAGCAGGTCATGTGATCAGGTTTGTTCTGTGAAAGCTGGACGATGGTTCAGTGTCAGGGTTTGTTTGCATTCATCAATAAATATCTAAATAAATCAAAGACTCCATGTTTGTTCTTTCATCATGTGACCTCTGCTCATCCATCTCTGTGTGTATCAGGATACATTTAGTTCATAATACACAGAAAAATCAGAGTTATTACCTGTAATAAATGTGAAAGTAAAGATTCCTGCAGTGATAACCAGGCAGGACTGAAACACATCCAAGCTGTCACCACGGTAACAGCACCGTCCATCCACAGGTGAGGGGAGGAGCAAAAAGAGGGACTTTCACCATTTTATACTAAAAACACTCGACTAATGTTTCTAATATGAAACAAATAAGCCCACATTAATGTGAGCATTTATTAAATAATAATAATAATGATTTCCTCCTGATCTCATTTCCATAGCAGAGAAAACTGTGGTGTATATTGAGGTGGAGGGTGTGGTCTATGGCTCAGGTGTAGAGTGAGGGTGGGGTGCACCACAGCAGCATGCTGGGACTGCTGAGGGTGGAGGAGGGAGTGATGATGACATCAGAGCTGCAGCAAAGCAGTCAGCAGCACAGAGACCAGTGAACACACAGTCTGTTCATCTTTGCATAGATACAATATATAGCACAATATTGAATGACAGACACGCTGTGTGAGCTTCCACAGATACACTGACGTCAGCATCCAGAGTCCTCCTGCTGCTCCCCCCTCAGAGCCCCGTGATCAGCACCAACACATTCAGTTAGATGACAGAGTCCAGCTGCAGCTAGAATCAGCTCTGTGAACAACAGCACAGCGTCAGTGTTTCACACTCAGTGAAAGGAGGAAACACCAGAAGAACACCATGTGTGCTACGTTTCCCAGGACACACTACAAACTGCACAAATACAGAGCAGCACGTGGAAGGACCTGGAGCTGCATTTAAAGAGAAAAGACAGCGTGATGTCCTGTATGGACAGGTGGAAGGAACCAAGTCCTCAGCTGAAACACTCGTGTTTGTCCACAGACAGGAAACACAGCAGGAAACAAAGAAGTGCAGCTCATGGATAACACACTTCCTGTCAGTCAGAATGAGGCTGGAGCCAAACACAGAAAGGTGTTTTTGTCCAGATGAGCCCAGAGAAGAAACACGAGTGTTCACAGACATCAGAAGCTCAGAGAGGTGAAACATGAGGTTGGAGTCCTCGTCAGCATTCAGAAGAGCTGCTGTGAAACCCTGAGTACTCATGACAGACTCTGATGGCACAAACACATCATGATTCAAACACATGTTGACACAGCAGCGGGGCCGCAGTGAGAGTCAGAGCCAGGAGATAAAAACTCCTGTTTGACCACAGCCTCAGTTTGTTCCTCCATCCAAAGTGGGATGGATGCCGTCTCTCCTAACAAGACCAGGTTTCCTCCAGAAGGTTTGCCAATTATCTATGAAGCCCACATCGTTTCTGGGACACCACTCAGACAGCCAGCAATTTAAGGAGAACATGCGGCTAAACATGTCACTCCTGGTCTGATTGGGGAGGGGACCAGAGAAAACTACAGAGTCCCACATTGTTTTGGCAAAGTTACACACCGATTCAATATTGATTTTAGTGACCTCCGATTGGCGTAACCGGGTGTCATTACTGCCGACGTGAATTATGATCTTTCTGTATTTACGTTTACCCTTAGCCAGCAGTTTTAAATTTCCTTCAATGTCGCCTGCTCTGGCCCCTGGAAGACAATTGACTATGGTTGCCGGTGTCTCTAGCTTCACGTGTCTGAGAACAGAATCACCAATTACCAGAGTTTGACCCCCGGCGGGTGTGTCGCCGAGTGGGGAAAAACGGTTAGACACATGAACAGGTTGGTGGTGTACCTGGGGCTTCAATTTAGGACTATGCTTCCTCCTCACCGTCACCCAGCCGCCCTCTTTCCCCAGCTGCTTGGGGTCTGCCGGGGAACAGCTAGCGGGGCCTGCGCTACCTTCGGCTGCACCAGCTACAGGGGCCTGGCTAGCTACGGGTGAATGAAGGGTGCGAAGCCGAGTCTCCAATTCAGTAATCCTGGCCTCCAGAGCTGCAAATATGCTACATTTGTTACAGGTATCATTACTGCTAAAGGAGGCCGAGGAGTAACTAAACATCTGACACAATGAGCAGGAAAGTGCAGGAGGGACAGGTGAAGTAGCCATGGTGCTAACGAGTAGGCTACAAGCTAAGCTAAGCTAGCGAAACAGTAAAGAGACAGTGAGTGAATACTTTGGCTATAAATTAGGTAGTGAGTACACAGAAAGGGTGATTCAGATGAAGCACGTTAAGATTATACTATGAAAAAGGGATGTATCAAAAGATTTAAGTTAAATTGCTAAGCAGAAAAGCTACTCAGAGACACCACTGTGTTTGAGCAGGAACAGGAAGTGATACTCTACCACAAAGCGAGCGAACACCAAGTGACAGCGATCATGTTTGCTACGTTATTATGGTAAATGGCCTGTATTTATATACCACTTTTCTAGTCCCTAAGGACTAAAGCGTCCTTAGGGCGCTTTGGGGTCCCTAAGGACCCCAAAGCGCTTTACATATCCAGTCATTCACCCATTCACACACTGGTGATGGCAAGCTACGTTGTAGCCACCCTGGGGCGCACTGACAGAGGCGAGGCTGCCGGACACTGGCGCCACCGGGCCCTCTGACCACCACCAGTAGGCAACGGGTGAAGTGTCTTGCCCAAGGACACAACGACCGAGACTGTCCAAGCCGGGGCTCGAACCTGCAACCTTCCGATTACAAGGCGAACTCCCAACTCTTGAGCCACAATCACCCCATTATTATATGTCCTGTTATTGTTCTGTATTACACTTCAGTTTGCCTACCAGCCTGGCATTGGAGCGGATGATGCCGTCATTCACCTCCTACATCGCTCCCTCGCTCACCTGGAGACCGCTGGGAGCACTGTGAGAATCATGTTCTTTGATTTCTCCAGTGCCTTCAACACTATTCTTCCCTCGGTTCTGAAGGACAAGCTGGAGAACTCTGGAGTGGATCATCACCTCACTACCTGGATTTTGGACTACCTCACCGACCGACCACAGTATGTGAGGACTCAGGGCTGTGTGTCGGACAGGGTTGTCTGCAGTACGGGGGCCCCACAGGGAACGGTTCTGGCTCCGTTCCTCTTCACCATCTACACTGCAGACTTCTCCCACAACTCCACCCAGTGCTTCCTGCAGAAGTTCTCTGATGACTCTGCTATAGTCGGCCTCATCACTGATGGGGACGACAAGGAGTACAGAGGACTGACTGAGGACTTTGTGGACTGGTGCCAGCTGAACTACCTCCAGATCAATGCCAGTAAAACCAAGGAGCTGGTGGTAGACTTCCGCAGGCACAAACATCCTCCACTGCAACCACTGAACATCTAAGGTATGGACATTGAGGCTGTGGACAGCTACAGGTACCTTGGTGTTCATCTGAACAACAAACTGGACTGGACCCATAATTCAGACGCCCTCTACAGGAAAGGGCAGAGCAGGCTGTACCTGCTGTACCTGCTGCGGAGACTCAGGTCGTTTGGAGTGGAGGGCCCACTCCTGAAGACCTTCTATGACTCTGTGGTGGCCTCAGCCATCTTTTATGGTGCGGTCTGCTGGGGCGGCAGCATCTCTGCTGGGGACAGGAAGAGACTGAACAGGCTGATCCGCAGGGCCAGCTCTGTTCTAGGATGCCCTCTGGACCCAGTGGAGGTGGTGAGTGACAGGAGAATGGTGGCTAAGCTGTCTTCCCTGTTGGACAACATCTCCCACCCCATGCATGAGACTGTGACAGCACTGAGCAGCTCCTTCAGTGGGAGACTGCAGCACCCACGGTGTGGGACGGAGAGATTTCGCAGGTCTTTCCTCCCCACTGCTGTAAGACTACACAACAAAGACTTTAACTGATCAAACACACAAACCCACACATGTGCAATAACACTAATGTGCAATAATCTTTCTGGCATCGTTGTATTTTTACTCAGTTGTATAAAGCATTTGTATTCTATTTTTATCTCATTGTATATTTTATATAGTATTTTATTTTATTCTATTCTGTACAGTTGTGTACTTATTTATTCTTATTTTATTTTATTCTAATTTTTGCTTCATAACTTTTGCACTGTCCACTTCCTGCTGTGACAAAACAAATTTCCCACGTGTGGGACTAATAAAGGTTATCTTATCTTATCTTATCTTATCTTATCTTATCTTATCTCATCTTATTATATTCAGCTTTCAGCATCCTTTCCCAGCCCCTGTTACACCATCCATACAAAGCCAATCTGACTGTGAGCCAATGTGTTTGATAGTTTGTGTTGGATCAATAGATTTGACAGACTTGGTTCTCATCCAGAGGGAAACAGTCCAAATTCAGATCTAATGAAATGATGGAGGCTGTTTCCTACCACGGTGCTAATGTGTGACTAACAAGGCTCATGGTCTCCAGCAGACAAGCGCCTGGAATGAGGTGAGCTGAGTGTTGCTTTGGTGGGTCTGTGCCCACGTCATGCATCAGGATTCATATTGGCAATAGTTCATATCTCTGTTCTTTAGCCTTCATCACAAAGCTGTGAAGGAAAAACAAACATCTAACAGGATTTGATGGATGCAAAGTCCACTGAGCTCTTTGTCATTTACAAACTTGT
Source organism: Oreochromis niloticus (assembly GCF_001858045.2). Classification (NCBI taxonomy): domain Eukaryota; kingdom Metazoa; phylum Chordata; class Actinopteri; order Cichliformes; family Cichlidae; genus Oreochromis; species Oreochromis niloticus. The sequence goes on along the minus strand of NW_020328090.1, from coordinate 146,731 downwards.
CCAACCAACAAGAGCACAGATGAAAAACACAGTGACACTTAAAGGATTTTGCCATATATGAGCATAGATTACTTTCATATAGATTTGCAATGCAGGCTTTTGGTGAGCCGCTGGGTTCTGTCTAATAATCATCTCAGCATTTTACAACAGAATAGCTCTTTATTAGCTCTTCATTTATTGTTATTGGACATGAAACAAGGAAGCTGTGTTTCTCATTGGATGTTAGTTTCATGTTCATCAGGATCATTTTCTAAAGAGCTGATATTTAGACCATTTACTGCACTGGCTGCACATTCTGTCTACATTTCTCTGTATGTGCTGTGTTTGTCTTTCATATTTCTCCATATTGACACAAACAGTGAACAGCAGTAGATCTACTCTTCATCTGTTTTAGGCCCAGTGAAAGATCTGAAGCAGAAATGGTGTCATTAGGAGAAGAAGAACAAGTCTGGCGAGGAGGCAGCAGCTCTTAAAGATGAAACACAGCAACTTAGCCCTGAGCTCAGAGAGCTTCACATGAAAAAGCTCCTCAAGCAGATCGGTTTGTCATCAACAGGAGGAACTGTTCATATCATAGAATGAAGGATGCTTGTCAGCTGGATGAAGAAGGTTATTTAATGGCAAACGTTCACATTGAAGTCAAATTGTTGTGGTGTTGAACAGATTCATGGACTGATTGTCTCCAGAATGTTAGAAGAGCTTCAATGAATCATTAGAAACAACTTACAGCTGCACAGTTGTGTCAAACACATCTTTGTGTCATTGTGGGATTTTTGTGTTTCTACATGTGACACACGTCTAAAACATGCACACAATTTGAAGACAAACAGGGATCATTTGTTCCCACAGCCAGATGCTGAGAGCCATTTCCTTGTAGTCCTGTGTCTATATATATGTACCATTAGATGTTATTGGAATGATTGTCAGCTTTGATAGTTTCATGTATGTTTAGCTGGACGGCTGTTTGATCCTCCACATGTTTAAAGGTGTCCAGTCCTGAGACACTGGGGGTGGAAACAGCTGTGATGTCATTGGACTGTCACAAAGACAGAAGTGCATGAAGTGAGCAGCCAAGGAGCCGCTGATGTTTTGGATTCAACAGCATTTGAAAGGTCGACACAGACACATTTGCACATAGAAAGCTGAATTTGTCATATGCCACAGTGAACTCACTGTTCAGTGTTTTTCAGGAAGCTTCTTAACTGCCTCTGCTGCCAAACAAGCAGCTGATGTCCTTGAGAAGAAGCTGAAGAAGTCTTCAACAACAAATACAGGAAGTGGACTTTCAAATACTAGATTCACTTTAGACTCACACAAGAAATGACTCAACTAGCTGTGTTTGATTGACTCCTTTGACTCTATGAAAGCTCAGTGTGTGTCTGTACACAGACTGTTGTGTTGGACTATTATTCAGTCGTCTGCTTTTCAAATGTCTGCATCTCAGTGTAGATGAGGCTGGGGGTCATGGGAGGCCACCATAGCAGTCTCTTCAACATCATGACATCATCATAAATGCTGCTGGACTGTCTGATGGGCTGACGGTGAAAAAGCCGTCGGGAAGGAAACAGAAGACATTTCAGAGGCTGCAGCAGATTTCTTTGATTTGGGGCCTTTTTCAGCTTTATTGGACAGAGCAGTGAAGATAAGTGACAGCAAAGCAGAGGGAGAGAGAAAGGGGGCGTGGTCAGAATCAAAGCCAGGCCAGCTGCTCTCCACCTCGTGGCACATGGTCACCTGCTCATCCTAGTGAGCTCCACCAGCAGCCCTTTCACACAGTTTACACTGTCAAACACTGTGTGTGGACCTCAGCTAACAATAGGCTACATTTAAGTCTGGACTACATGCTTTTATATTGAGGCAGATTTTTACCTGTTTTTATTCCATCAGCAGCTCAACATCATGAGCAGCTTTGACATAAAGACATCAAACTCAAGCTGACTTTAAACTGGATCTACTTTTAATACAGGGGCTCAAAAACAACCAACATCTTTATTATATATCAGGACAGAAAGTCATCTCAAATGGAAAACAGCTTTATTTGGAATAATCAGCACTATCAACTGGTTTGGGATCTCCACCAGTTTCATGTTTTTACAGCTTCTCCAACAAAGTTCCTGTAAAATCAGCGTCTTTATTGGTTTGATAGTGATTGATTATTCAGTCCCAATCTGCTGTCATCTAAAGAACAAAATGATGTTTCTATGAGTCAAAAAGCTCCAGATGTTGTTCACAAAGAAAACAAAGATTAGGAACTTAAACACAAAGTGTTTGGAGCCAAAATGTTCCCAAGCTGCTCTTTTTGAAATGGCAGAGGTACAGTGGTGTCTAACAGCACACTGTGGAAGGCAAACATGTTCTTGTTGGATGAAACTTCATGAATCCTTTGTAGATTTGAGCTTTTGGAGCCTTTCTTTTCTCTTCAGGTGTACAGAGGCTGAGGAGGCAGGTGAAGCAGGTGGAGCTGTTGTAATGCTGGCAGAGGGTGTGTCTTAGTAACTCTGTGAGGTAGAACTGGATCCAACATTGTGGATGTGTTGATGTTGGAGCCATTAAGATTCTCTGGCACACTGTAGGATTTCCCTGTGATTCACTGCGGGGGCATTTTGGAGTCTGTCAATGAAACTCTTCATATTTGTGTTTGACACCAGTTTATAGAAACAGACAAATGTGTCATGCTTTTGTTCAGCCTCCACAAATATACACATTTGTTCATTGGTTGGACTTTTTGGAAGGAGACACATTGAAAACCATGTTAATAAGATCTTGTTGTTTCCTGTGGATCCGACACAGAGAGTGGACTTCAGACAGAAAGTGTGGAAGAGATTTTAGAGGCCGTGTGTGGCAACAGGAAGTTTCTGTATGTTTGCTGATCTTACATGTGGAAAACAACACGTGATGTTTGTGAAGTTCTACAATGATCATTGTTCTGACAGCATTTTGAGTGGGAACAGTTCAAACTGGGAGTAGTGGGAGTTATTTACTGATTGAAACAAGCTGAATGTTTCTGTGCACGATGAAGATCAGCAGCTCAGCTGATCAATGAATTGACATCTATCAGTCATTTCATGAGATGAAGTCATCAGCAGACATTTGTTCTAACTGTGTGATAAATGTCAGAACGTCAGGGCTCTGCTTTAGTCACTACTTGATGATCATTGGCTCATTGTTGAATCACGTGGCCCAGTCTGACCTCTGACCCTTTGCTGCAGGTCTTCTGTGTTATCTCCACTTTCATGTCTGATCTTCTGCTGTATCGTCCAAAATAAACATCTGAATCATTTCCAACACTTCAGCAGATCTTTAGTTTGGGCAGCACAGTACAAAATAACACATATTGTACTATACTGCCCACTTCCTGATCTTATTGGATCTGTGTGTGAGGTTGGTGAAGGAAACACATGTTTACTGAGTGAATCGCTGCCATTAGGAACTAGTTTTTATATCACAGCCTAGAAATCACACAGGACCATTTCTGCAAGGGAAAAGTCCTGATTGGAGGAAAATATCAACAGCAGGATTCAACAAAATAAGACATCTTTCAGACTTAAAAGTCTGTCAATGAAATATCATAATCAGTTTGGTTACACCATAACTATTCTGTACTGATGATGTCACAGCTAACTGTTCATGACACTTTCATTTAATGGACAAAGAGGCCTCAGTAAAGGGCAGAAATGTTCATCATCCTAAATATCTGAAACAAGTTGCTTCATTTTGATGACTTCATTTCATAAACTGTCACTGTTTTTAAATCAGTGCTGAATCCTTCCAGCAGAGTTTCTTCAGTGGTTTGGATTTGAGCTTTGAGTGGATCCCTGAGTTCACAGCAGGAGAAAATGACACAGATGATTTCATTGAATAAGTTAGACTGAGGAGCACCATCAGAATCCAGACTCCAGGACTGATCCCTGAATCCAAACGCTTAGTCGTTACTGAATCCTTTCCTTCTGATTCTTCTGTAACTCACTGATAGAGTAACAACTTCACAGATAAGTGGAAGAAGATGGAGGGATGGTTTTAGTAGGCTGGACAGCAGGAAACATGATTTTATGATGCTAGGCTAACCTGTAAGAGCTGTTTGCACTGATAAAGAATAATACTCAGACTTTTACCTTCACTGTTTCACTAAAGCTTAAAGAGTCAACCTCCACAATTTACACTTTAATTACAGGGAACTTTATTAAAGCAGTTTAGCAAAATCAAATAATAATAATCAGATGACTTAAACTCTACTGATGTAACTAAGCTACTCTGAGCTAATGCTGAGTTTATTCTGCTCTTTGGTGAGGAGAGGTTGAAGGAAGGACGAGTACAGCCAGACCTAAAGATGCTCTTATCCCCGAGTTCTGTGTTGATGATAATCCCGCAACAGGAGAGCAGCTGGGCATCCAGTGGGAGTGTGATAGCATCCAAATCCTTCTGAATGAACCATCTAACATGACAACAATGAGCAGATGAAGGCAAAAATCACACAATCAGCTGACAGGTTCACAGGTTGGACTGAGGTTCCCCCTCTAGTGTCTCTGCTGGAGTCTTCAACATGAACCTCTTAGATCCAACCTGCTGACCTGCTCCTCTCACTGAAGACTTGTTTATCTTTGATTAACAATAAAAATGCTTTATTATTAGGAAACAGAGAAAAGTTCTGTTTCAGCACTCTGATCATATTTAATCACATAAAGCTGGATATTAAGACCTTTGAACCTCTGAGTTGTGATGTAGAGGCAGCCAGAGGGGACTTCTATATCTTTCTACCCCAGGTCACATGATACTCGTACATGTGATTGATCTACAATCATTTTATAGCACAATGTATTGTGTCATGTTCCTGGGTCTGTTGACCCAGCGTTTTAAGTTTTAGTTTATTTGGATGTTGTTTATGTTTAAGTTCATTAGATTAGCGAAGTTCATTTGGTTATTAGACTTCTTGTGTTTTCTTCCCCTGTATTTAAGTTTCCCTCACCCTTTGTGTTTCATGCTGCGTGTCTTATCTTATCAAGTTTGTATTATCATGTCTGTCTCATGTTTCCTGTTTTATTTTGAAGGAGTCGTGTGTTCTTTGTTCATTGCATTTAGTTTCACTTCCCTTGTCTTGTCATTAGGCTCATGTCAGTCAGCTGTTCCTCCATGTGTTCCCACTTCCCCTAATCACCTCCTGTGTATTTAAGCCCTCTGTTTTCAGTATGTCATGGTCAGGTCGTCTGTTGTTCACGCCATGTTCTTTACACCATGTTTCCATGTTACATGTCCAGGTTTTCTCATATTGTTTGTTTAGATTTCCTAGTTTTGGTTTGTGTTAATTTTGCTTCAGTTTGCCTTGCCTTTTGTTTGTACTTTTTACCAGCCTCATTAAACGGCTTGCTTTCTGTTAACATTCAAGTTTTCCATGTTCTTGGAGTCTGCATTTTGGGTCCTTCTCGTCAATTCATACAGTCTGCCCTCGCCAGACTGTGACATATTGACTAGTAATTATGAATAAAGCAGAGCTGCATCTCTCTGTATTCACACAAACACTTGAGGAAGTCTCTGAATGAGCGATGTGAGGATCCACTGTTCTCAACCTCGGCTGACTCGACTCAGACTGAAGCTCGATTTAGACTTCTGTGAGTAATCTGAGTAACTTATGCTGTAACCTTACACGTGACCTGACGTGCACCTCCTGACAAACGTAACTATGCGTTGGGTGGACACACGGTGACTTGAATGGCGTGGGAGGTTGCAGTGTCGGGTTCAGATTTCCTGCAGGAGTTTAATCAAGCTTCACTCAGGGCTCTGCCTAAACCTGACCAATCAGAAGTCATACTTGCTGTTGACATCAATAAATAAATGGTGGAGCATGCACATAGCTCTGTGAGCTCTTCAGCCACTGGACTCTCCCTCTTTGAATCTTCACTCTGTTATCAACTCCACTCTCCCCCACAGTTGAAGGTGAGCACTCAGTTCCCTCCATGCACCATCATCTTCATTGTTGCCTCCCTCTCTGAAGCTCCACCCAACAGACTCTCTTAAAGACATAAGATGATTGCCATCAGAGCCCTGCATTATCATAACAGTCAGGTCAGAGCAGCTGATTATCTGGTAGGAATATGCCATTGCCCTCTGAGTGTGTGTCTGAAGAAACCTGCTCCCAGTTTCACTGGTCTGTTTGAGATAAATCCCATGATTAATCCTGTCTGCTGGCTTAAAGAAGCCTCAGAACATGAGAGTTCATCATGTGTTTCACATTTCCCAACTGAAACCAGGAGCTGCTGACTTCATTTCCTGTAATATCTCAGTGTGTTTGTCTGTGTAGGGATTTAGCATGCTAGCAGGTATCAAGGTCTTTGTTCCACGTGGCTTTAGTTTAGTTCCTAGCTTTGGATCACAGCGCGGATGAAATGAGATTCTTTTTGTTCTTTTCTCTTTGAAAGAACAGCCATACATGAACTCAGCTCTGCCCAGAGACAGCAGCCCCACCACGTCTGTAACCCTCACAGAAGCTTCCTTCTTCAGAAAAACCTACACAAATACAATCACTGCCAGCACTGTGAGCACTGCCACTTTCACTCTGGACCCACAGACACACGAGTGGGAGCTGAGACTGAAACACCACACTGACACTGACTCTCTGACTGTTACTGACACCAGGCTCCAGTTGTGTTTGCAATATTGTGATCTCAGGTAGCATCAGTGATGTTTCCTGTTTGCACTGCAGCACATTATCAGGAAGTCACTTTGTTAGCACAATCTGTATGTTCTGTGCTCACTGATGCTCTGATAGTCACACTCTTTGATCTTGACATTGTGTCTGGTCGGGTGGCTGTGTGCAGCTCACTGTCACACAAACAGACGTGTCCATAAAATAACAGGACGTTAATAACTGATCACACACATTCTTTACAGTCCAGTGACATTGTTGATTAGACTGAATGAAAATTATCCCAAAGAACGAACGATGATCAGCCAGGTTTACAGAGGAGGTGATGTCTGTGGGTGACCCACCAGCAGAGCAATGCTTTATATACAGACACTAGGCCATGGATCATAAATATAAACTCTGGATCATTCTGGTTTTATAACAGCCATCACCCACCAGAAACATGGAGAGGATGGACGTGTTCATGATGTCTGCCCACAGAGGACAGAAAACACCATCATTTTCAGATAAACAACACTTTTGAACAGTCCTAGCACTGAATCATGCACATCTGAACTCGTGCAGCAGACTCTCAGTAAATCTGAGCTCAGATGTAAAATCCCGCATGTTTCTAAAATGACTGCACGGGTCCATTTGTCAGCAGTGGTGTTATAGTAATAATATCAGCTATAACATGTCAGAAACACTAACAGTAAAACATATAACACATCCTTTAATGTTCAGGCTGAAGTTCACGCAGCTTTGTTTATCGATCACGTCTCATTTATTATTTTAGATATTATGAAGTTACTGTGTTACTGTGACACTGTTAACACAGCATGAAGGTCCGTGTTTGTGTCACTGTGGGCAGTGTGGGCCCCACAGTCCACACACATGCTGCTGACTCTGAACCAGCTGCTATGCCATCTACACTTGGAAATATGTGGTGCCTTTAGGTGCAGCTCATAAATTCAGCCGTCTATACTCAAAGACAGAAGAACGATCAATCAATAACTGTGTTGAAATTGTCCACAGTGGAGTTATTGTATATTTGTCACAGCTTCATAGAGCAGCCAGTGAAGGCTGTATTTATGAAGTATGCAGGTCTGTAGTCACGCTGCACTCTCTTCATCCTCTCCAGCCTCCTGCTGAAATATGAAGTCTAATAAAGTAAATCTGATGAAGTCACATTTAAACGGACCACAGTCAGCACATGTCGAGTCCTCCTCGTGCTGATCCCAGAACAGTAAAATGGGAGGGCTGTGTTAGGAAGAGCATCAGGTAGAAAGTCTGTGCCAAATAAAACGTGTGGTGGGAAAATAAGCGTGTGGCCACAGGTGCTGCTCTTAACATGAACTACAGTCTGTGGAGATCCTTCAGTGTGATGGCGTTCAGACAGTAAGTCTAAACGCAGCTTTATTAAAAACACAACACTGACTGAAACACTGACATCACTGATGAAGGCCACGATGATGAAGAACAGAGGGCTCAGAAACACACACGGCGTCATTAGGAGATGAAACACAGCTGAACTAAATCTAACTGACAAGGCACAGGAAGTAAAACTGAACTTAACAGACGAGACAAAGACTATCAAAATAAAAGAGTAACGCTGACAGCACAGCACCCCGTAGACTATCAAAATAAAAGAGTAACGCTGACAGCACAGCACCCCGTAGACTATCAAAATAAAAGAGTAACGCTGACAGCACAGCAGCCCGTAGACTATAAAAGAATAAAAGAGTAACGCTGACAGCACAGCACCCCGTAGACTATCAAAATAAAAGAGTAACGCTGACAGCACAGCACCCCCTAGACTATAAAAAAATAAAAGAGTAACGCTGACAGCAGAGCACCCCGTAGACTATCAAAATAAAAGAGTAACGCTACAGCAGAGCACCCCCTAGACTATAAAAAAATAAAAGAGTAACGCTACAGCACAGCACCCCGTAGACTATCAAAATAAAAGAGTAACGCTGACAGCACAGCACCCCGTAGACTATAAAAAAATAAAAGAGTAACGCTACAGCAGAGCACCCCGTAGACTATCAAAATAAAAGAGTAACGCTGACAGCACAGCACCCCGTAGACTATCAAAATAAAAGAGTAACGCTGACAGCACAGCACCCCGTAGACTATCAAAATAAAAGAGTAACGCTGACAGCAGAACACCCCGTAGACTATGAAAATAAAAGAGTACGCACACAAGCCAGCATAGTGGGAGGTGATGCAATCCACAGCAGGGCAGGGGTGTCCCTCTGCCTGCATCTGGCGGTGCTACGACGGTGCTACAATGTGTGTGAAACCTCTGAGGACTCACACGTGTGTGCTTCAGCCCACACACACATGTGAAGCTCTGTGACCTCACACACAACTATTTTCCACATCCAACCTGAACACATCCTGATCATTTCCACAGTTTATTAATTTCAGCTTCACCTGAACATCAGTGATGAAGCTGCTCTGACTCCATCACAGCTCACAGCTGCTGGAACGAGTCAAACAATGAAGAAGGTTCAGATAACAGCTGATGATTTTACAGAAACATGATGCAAACATGAGAATGGACACATGATTTTTTATTAACAGACACTGTTTATGTTTCACTTTGCATGATGTCATCAACAGTATGACACCAGGGGGCGCTCATCACCAGCCTGAGGCAGTGTGCAGTGATAATGTGGGGAGACGCAGTGTTGTGTGTACTGCAATTGGGTAGCGGAGATGAGCGCGGGAGGGTGTCCGCCTGATCTCAAAGTGTCTGAGCATTTCTCACATTCTTATAGCTTCAGGCCCAAAGTCATAATACCTTAGCATCCTCATTCTTTCTCTCTCAGTGAGCTAAGTTATGACCTTGGCTTTCTGTGCAGTAGGTTCTGTTCTTTTCCAATCAGACAAATAAGACCATGAATCTCTGAAAACAGTATTTCTTATAACTTAGCAGTATCATGCATCATAAAACGATATCATTCAATATAAATCAGCAGTCTAATGTAATACAAATCAGTCTAATAAATCTAATAGTCATCACCTGTTCAGGAGAATAATGCAAACTAAAACTATATAATAATTTCACAAGATTTAATTAGTGGTATAACATGGTAAGATAATATAATAATCTCACAAAACCCAGCACACTGGTTAGAACTGCATTCAAAACTATTGAGCCAATATTTTCAGCTTCTATAGCTGAAACATTTTCACATGATGAGCTTCCAACAATGAGTGAAACAGTAAGAGCATGTGGAGAGTTTGGAAACATCCTATTAAGAAAGAGAAATCAAACATTTGGATTCATTTTATTGAGCTCAGACTTGTTGAAAATGCAGAGGAGCTGGTTGTGAACTGAGCTTCAGAGAAACACAACATACTGATATTCACTGTGAAGCTTTGAGTGGAAAAAGACAGAAAAACAACATGTGGATCCTGGAATAATGGGAGCTTCCATCTTTAAAGGACTGAAGAGGAAGAAGTTTACAAGGAATCATTTAGAAGAGTTTCAAACATCAACTGATTGAATCCATGAGTGTGAAAACATGTTTGTCAGTGAAAGAGACAGACATGTACAGACTGAACTATCTGTTCAACAGTCAGAGTGTTTCTCTAACAGGAGACACTCTTTACACTCAGCACAGGGACACTGAGGCACCAGGAGACCAGACCATAAACCCAGGATAAAGAGTTTGAGTGAATGTGGTGTTGAAGGTGTGGAGGTGGATCAGAGAGTCAGAGGAGACTCTGTAGAAGGACAGAGTGCCAGCAGGACAGTCCACATACACTGCTGCTCTGTTAGAGACAGAGGAGGAGGAGGAGGAGGAGATGGATATTTCTCTGTAATTGTGCCAGGCGGAACGAGGACCATCATCAGAGCACCACAGACTCCAGGACTGATCATTCCGTCCAAACACACAGTCACTGCGCCCTTTCCTTCTGATTCTTCTGTAACTCACTGATATAGAAACTTCTCCTCTCCACTCGACCTCCCAGTAACAGCGACCAGTCAGACCATTTCTACACAGCAGCTGATACACATCAAATCTGTCTGGATGATCAGGATATGACTGAACCTCCTCCACATGTGTCACCTTCCTGTTGTTGTCAGACAGTTGGAGCTTTGTGTTCACTGTGTTTGTGTCGATTGTGAGTTGACAGGAATCTGATGGAGAGAACAAACACAATCCAGCTGCAGTTATTGATCCATCATCTGTTCATTGATTGACACTTTGATGATGACTCCTGACATGATGAAGATGGTTGAATGTGTGCTGCTTTGTTTTCATGAATATCATTAAAAACACACTTACACTTCCGCAGACCTGGTCTCAACCATCGGACTCCAGCAGGCTCCACCCTGAAAGGAGGAGGGGTCAGAGCAGTCAGCATGCACACATGGACATTACATGGCTCTCACACACACACTGTTACACACTGAGCTCAAAGCTCGGCTCCCCTGTTTTATTCAAAGAAATCTACATTTATTTATCAGCACATTTAAAAACAGCTTGAGCCAAAGTGCTGCACATAGTAGAGATAAAATAGGAAACATACACAGTAATTACTATAAAGACTCGTCAGGATTGAAAGCTACAGAGTACAAATGTGTTTCCAACCGGGTTTTAAAAATGTCAAGTGTTGGTGAATTAATTATAAAAAAAAAAAAAAAAAGAACGCCTAGACACTGCTAGCATAATGGCCAGGTTTTTGATGGGGCTCCCACACAAACGCAAAGCAGAGGATGAAGCATCGCCAAAGACTAGAAAATATGGTAAAGCATATCTTGCCTTTAGCTTCACCTGCACAACTGGCAAGGTAGGTCTCTGACAGAATTACTTTCCCCTGCGTCGGGAGCACGCACTGCGATCATTCCCACATTCTTGATTTTTAGTTCACAAACACTTCTTATAATGACTAACTACTCCTAACATTTTGGAGATGTTAGCTCTTTGTGCAGTAAAGTTAAAGTGGGATACAATTAATATCAGGCTGATCCTGCCACGATTTGTCCCCCCTGTCCAAATCACGCACAAGCAGTATCCCACAGTTGTTTATGTTTTTGAACCCATTTTGCACAGAGAGGCATTTTTTGAAAAATGTATTGACAGCAATGTCGAATATTATCACAGGAAAAAAACAGCTACACGTAAAATAATTACATCATGATGCCTCTGCCTTTGTAAATGGAGGGACAGTAACTGAGTGTGTATATGTAAGCGTGTAAAACCTGAAGATAGTCAGATTAACAGTAACAGTATTTTGTCTCTATCCGTGATTGTATAAATTCATCTCATGTAAACAGTAACATGGCGCAGAGCCTGAAAAAGGCACATCCCTTTGACGTTGTGTGGCGAACTCTGTATTCCTCGTCCACACATGAACGCAAAAACTAACTTTTCAAAAATCTCCAACCTGGCAGGAGTTTTAAAAAAATCTCCATTTACAGTGATTTGAAACGCCGTTTACATGTGGACGAAAAATCTCATATGGGTTTTTACAAGTCAACGAGCGCAAAAAAAAAAAAATAACTTAAAAGAATCTGGAATTAAATAATGGTACAGAAATAATGCCTCATCTGCATAAGAAAAATGACCTATACTGGGCTGGGGAATTTCTTTTGCAGTTCATCTGAAATGATACACGTGCGCTTTTAAATGTCATTAGGTGCATTGCTGTGCACCGTCTGTCCCGTCTGTGAGCACAGAACAAGCGCTCACAAAGCAACAGTTCGGGGGATGACTTCAAACACATGGGTCCTCTGTCGGACTATAGGAAAACCCGTACATTTTCATCAATCTCGAAAATCCCCCCCGGACACCGCGGACAGGATGTGAAAAGTGGACATACCCAGGGAAAAGAGGACGGTTGGTCACCCTATATAAAGGCGAGCAGCTAATCCTAAGTAGGCTTCATTTATTACCTGATGCTAATTTGATGTGAATTAGCATTAACTAACTAACAATGTTTCCCCTTACTTTTTTACAATATGAGTTGCTAATACTAACACTGTTTTAGCTTGCTTTATAACAATGTAAACAGTGAAGTAAACTGACGTTAGCAGCTAATACTAATTTGATGTGAATTTGTATTATTCGCTAATGCTAACACTGTTTTCCCTTCAATTTTCACAATGTGAGTAGGTAATGCTAACACTCTTTTTCTTTGCATTATAACAATGGGAGCATCTAATTCTAAGTAGGCTACTTTGCTCTGCTCAAGATTTTTTTGACCCCGATATACTCTGAAAAACTCTGCATTCACAGCTAAATCATCAATAAATGTGTTCTCATGTATATATTTTTCTGTTATTTTTGTCAAACCACAGAATGAGAATGAAAAATAGATTTTTACATGGCCCATTAGCAACATTATCTTAGCAGCATTAGCTTATCAGAGTTTCCAGTATTGAAGCTTCCATTTTCAAATGTTAGCTGCTCCTCTCTGGCTCTTTGTCACACACACAAACACACAAACACTGAAACACCCTTGTTTCATCCTTCTGTCAGTGTCACTGACTGTCACTGTGACTGTGGACATACAGCATGGCTGACACTTTATTAGGTACACAGTGGCCACTATCTCAGGTACAGTACACCAGTGATCTAATAAAGTGTATCTAAAGTTTCAAAATGTTGTCTCTGTCCAAATATTTATGGACCTAACTGTAGGTCTACTTTTAATGAAACTCTCAACATGACTCAGTTATCATTAATGTTCCTGCAAACAGACTCCTTGGAGACCCCCTACATAAATATCCATGTACTATCCAGCTAGACTAGGTTGTCTGTCCCTGAAAATATTCCTGCATGTGTGATTGTTCATGTCTCATCTGCAGGAAACAAACAGGAATTGAGTGAAGGACATAGGAAATGTTTCCAGCTCTTCCTCCTCTATCAGACATTCTCTCCATACCTGAGAGTGTCCAGCTTCCAGCCTGGTTCCTTCAGTCCATCCGACAGCAGCTTCAGTCCTGAGTCTCCTGGATGATTGTAGCTCAGGTCCAGCTCTCTCAGATGGGAGGGGTTGGAGCTCAGAGCTGAGACCAGAGAAGTACAGCCTTTCTCTGAGATCAGACAGCCTGACAGACTGCACACACACAAAACAACAATCCATCTGTCAACAATCATTTTCTCTTTGTCACAATAACATCTATCCATTTCCATCCATTCAATGTAACTTTATTTATAAGTGACAATACCCAACAGACAACAACAGTCATCTGAAGCTGTTTAACAGTGTAAGGTAACAGCCTCCAATATTAGAGAGAAAGCCCCAACCATCAGACAATCCACTGTGAGCAGCACTTGGTGATGGTGGGAAGAAGAACTCCCTTTGACACAAAGATCCTCGCAGTGAAATCAGGCTCCAGGAGGAGCATCTACCATGACTGGTTGCAGGGTGAGGGGAAAGAGAAGAGATGAGCTCAGAGAGACAAGAACAAAACACAAACTAAGGAGAGAGAAGACAAAAGTTAAGGACATGCATTAGTGACATATAAAAGCATCAGGAGTGAAAAGTGGGAAGTGGAGAAGAAAGCAGAGGATCATGGGAAGTCCACCAACAGCCTGAGCCTATAGCAGCATAACTAAGGGATGATTCAGGGAAACCTGATCCAGCTCGAACTATAAGCTTTATTAAAAAGGAAAGTTTGAAGCTGTTAAGAGAATATGGTATATATGTGATCAGCTACATGAAATGTATTATCATTAAGCACATTTCTACATGACTTTTCACCTAGTAACTTGTGTGCTGAACCTCTGCAGATACTAACCGCATCCTGTTGTTCTGAACATTTAGATGTAGAGAAGACCAAGCTCAGCTCTTTTACGAGAACATGCAAATGAAGAGAAGGGGAAAAACCCGCTGCTCTAAATGACGTTGTTGCCTTTGTACACACACACACATACACACACACACACACACACACTCACACAGAAAAGTATAAATAAAGGACGCGGACAGTCAATGGGCGCAGATCCTGTGTACATGACTGCCCCTCGCGAGTGAAAGAACTGCAGTGTTTGTGTTTTCTAAACTCAGGAGTCTTGGCTAAAGAAAGAGCGGCAGGGTGATTTAAAGAAATCCCCTGTCAGAAGCTGATCTTCAAAGCAGGGAGGGTGTCTGTCTCCTGAACTCAAACTGGGAGCTGCTTTCACACCAAGTCCAACAGTCGTTAGATTAGTCTAAAGTAAAGTCAGAAATTCATTATTTGTGTTACATTTTAGTGAAAGTGTAGAAATACTATCCAAAAGTTATTTCTAAATCTGATATTAAACAGTTTAAATGGTGAAAAAAGCTGTAAAGAAAACATAAATAGTCAATAAAAGCCTCTTTAGAGGGTCACCAGTTTAAAACTCAAACATTTAAACTGGTGATTTTCCTTCTCTGCTCCATTTCCTCTCTAGACTTCCTGTTCCTAGGAGGGATTTGATTGGCTGAACGTCCTTTTAGCCTTTCTTTAGTTCTTTGGGTGCTAATCAAAGAGGAAAAGACACAAATCACGTGAAGTGATATAAGGAGCGCTCTGATTGGTTGGGATTGGCAAACTATGGTGATGTTTGCAAGCTTAGCTTTGCTCCACACTGACATTTCCACACTTTGGAGCTTCTGAAGTGCAGATATTTGGAAACGCTGCTCAAACACGTGGTTCAAACACTCAGATCACATGACTTCAGCTGCCACAGGTGGCATACCTGCTGCTTCCAGGCATTGCCAGGCTCAGATATTCTCATTTTTGATTGGCTGATCTTTTGGACTGGGCCTTGTTATGACTGAATGATGTTTTTATAGCACTACTTCAGGTTATTCCACACACATTCAGTCCTATCAACAGAGAAAGAGCCACACACTGTCTGAAACATCATTAGAAGATCTCAGTAAAAACGCCGCCTCTGCTTCAAGGACTAAATCAAACAGGCAACAGTTTTCAGCTCTGTCTGCTCTCTACTTTTTTCTACTTTCAACAGAAAATAGGATTTACTGCATTCAGGGATGTCATCCTCACTGTCAGCTGATACTCACACACTGTGTGTAAAAATACAGAAAATATTGATCCTATAAAAAGGAAAGCTAGAAAAACACATTGATTGATTCCAGGCTCTATTTTCCTTTTTGACTTCCACTAACGCTATTGTGAGTCTCTCAAATCCATCAGGACTTGTGCAGGTTCACTATGAGCCAAACTCCAGACTCACAGTGAAACATCTGGCCGAAGATAAAGTTCAGGAAAATTTAATGGTTCAGAAGATGTTCAGCAGAGGACAACTTAAAGGTGTGTGTGAAATGTACGCTTCTGATTGGAAGAAGCGTACTACGGTTGATACCTACAACCACGATTACCGACACTAACAAGCTGATCTACAATACGGCAGCAGTGATCAGTGAGATGCTTGGCTACAAGTTGAACAGCCACAAGGGGTAGTACCCTCCATGGAGAAGGAGGCTAGAGGGCAAGATCAAAGTAGCACGAAGGGAGGTTAGCCAACTAACGGAGTTGCAGAAAGGCGCGTGCATAAGAAATACAGCAAGCTGTCCATACCTGAGGCCTTAGAAACTGCCAAGCAAAGACTCACAGCCTTGGCCAGCCGCTTGAGGAGGTACACCAGAGAGATAGAAGGCAGGAGAATAAACCAGCTGTTCTCCACAGAACCAGCAAAGGTGTACTCTCAGTGGCAAGGGAACAATAAGAGAACAACACCACCAAGGCTGGGGACGGAGCAATACTGGAAGAGCATATGGGAGAAGGACGCAACCCATAACGGCAATGCTCAGTGGCTAGTGGATTGAAGGGTAGTGGATCTGAGGGCAGGCATAATATTGGCTAAGATGAACAGGCACATGGGTGAATACATGAGTGGGGCACAGAAAGGGATTGGCAAGAATACCAGAGGCACAAAACACCAGCTACTGGTAGACAGAACAGTCAGCCGAGACTGCAAGACCAGACTAACCAACCTGTGCACAGCCTGGATTGATTACAAGAAGGCCTATGACTCAATGCCCCACAGCTGGATACTGGAATGCCTAGAACTGTACAAGATCAACAGGACCCTAAGAGCCTTCATCTGGAACTCAATGGGGATGTGGCAGACAACTCTAGAGGCCAACTCCAAGCCCATAGCACAAGTCACCATCAAGTGCGGGATCTACCAAGGAGATGCTCTGTCCCCACTGCTGTTCTGCATAGGCCTGAACCCCCTCAGTGAGATCATTAACAAGACTGGCTACGGATACCGACTACGAAATGGAGCGGTTGTCAGCCACCTCCTGTACATGGATGACATCAAGCTGTATGCCAAGAGTGAACGAGACATAGATTCACTGATCAGAATCAGAATCAGAATCAGAAAGGGTTTTATTGCCAAATGTTGAGCAGGTTTACAGCATTAGGAAATTGCTGCGGTACTTAGTGCGAACATACTGTCTTATAACACTTAAATAGACATAAAAATAAGAATTAAAAGTGCTAAGTAGTTAGATCCATACCACCAGGCTATACAGCAATGACATTGGAATGTTGTTCGGACTGGAGAAGTGTAGTCGGATGGTAACAAAGAGAGGGAAGGTAGTCAGAACTGAAGGGATTGAACTACCAGAAGGCAACATTGCAGACATAGAGGACAGTTTCAAGTACCTGGGGATCCCGCAGGTGAATGGGAACCACGAAGAGGCCACTAGGAAAGCTGCAACCACCAAGTACCTGCAGAGGGTCAGGCAAGTCCTGAGGAGTCAGCTGAACGGTAAGAACAAGATCCGGGCCATCAACACCTACGCCCTGCCCGTGATCAGGTACCCTGCTGGGGTAATAGGCTGGCCAAAGGAGGAGATAGAAGCCACTGACATAAAGACAAGAAAGCTCCTGACCATGCATGGAAGGTTTCACCCCAAGTCCAGCACCCTGAGGCTGTACGCTAAGCGGAAGGAAGGAGGCCGGGGACTGGTGAGTGTCAGCACCACAGTCCAGGATGAGACAAGAAACATCCACGAATACATCACGAAGATGGCCCCAACTGACAGCGTGCTCAGTGAATACCTCAGGCAGCAGAAACCCACGAAAGAGGAGGAAGGCGAGGAACCATCAAGGAAGGACAGGCCCCTGCACGGTATGTACCACCGGCAGATAGAGGAGGTGGCTGATATCCAGAAATCCTACCAGTGGCTGGACAAAGCTGGACTGAAAGACAGCACAGAGGCACTAATCATGGCAGCACAAGAACAAGCTCTGAGTACAAGATCCATACAGACTGGGGTCTATCACACCAGGCAAGACCCCAGGTGCATGCTGTGTAAAGATGCCCCAGAAACAATCCAGCACATAACAGCAGGGTGCAAGATGCTAGCAGGCAAGGCATACATGGAACGCAATAACCAAGTGGCCGGCATAGTATACAGAAACACCTGTGCCGAATATGGCCTGGAAGTGCTGAGGTCAAAATGGGAGACGCCCCCAAGGGTGGTGGAGAATGAACGAGCTAAGATCCTCTGGGACTTCCAGATGCAGACAGACAAAATGGTGGTGGCTAACCAACCGGACATAGTGGTGGTAGACAAACAGAAGAAGACGGCTGTAGTGATCGATGTAGCGGTTCCGAATGACAGCAATATCAGGAAGAAGGAACACGAGAAGCTGGAGAAATACCAAGGGCTCAGAGAAGAGCTCGAGAGGATGTGGAGGGTGAAGGTAACGGTGGCCCCCTTGGTAATCGGAGCACTAGGTGTGGTGACTCCCTAGCTAGGCGAGTGGCTCCAACAGATCCCGGGAACAACATCAGAGATCTCTGTCCAGAAGAGCGCAGTCCTGGGAACAGCTAAGATACTGCGCAGGACCCTCAAGCTCCCAGGCCTCTGGTAGAGGACCCGAGCTTGAAGGATAAACTGTCCCAGGGCGAGATGGGTGTTATATATATATATATATATATATATATATATATATATATATATATGTAAGTGAGCTTGAACTCTGGGTGGGTCAATGATTCAAGTTGCAGTTATTTATATTTCCAATCACCTTAAATCTTCACTCAAAGACAAGTATCTTTGACAGTGTATATATAGATGTATTATGTATAAGAGACAAATATTGTTCGTTTAATATGTTGGCATTATTACATTTGGCTCAATGCTTACATATATGTGTAAAAAGGAAAATGTACAAGCTGTGAAAACTGTGTCTGATAGAATGGAGGGAGGGCGTTTCTCCAAAACATGTATCTATCACAATTATGGACAGTTGTGTATAATAAGTAGACTTGTTCAGATTTTTTTCTCTGTCAGTGTGTCACAGAATATTGATTGATTGATTGATTGATTGATTGATTGGTAATTTATTTCAACACTTAAACAATATACAGGTACATTTAGAAAAGAAAATAAGAGAGAAAAAAAATACTATACAAAAAACAAAACAAAAAAAAACGTTCTGATTAATTTACATGTTGAGTGGGAAGAAGTAAACACTTATTTAATCCCACCCCTTTGCCACAAATTATCAGTTAGTATTTAGTCAGCTTCCTTACTGATATAATTTGTAATAGAAATAGTGAACAGATTTCTGATATACTATATACTATAATATTACATCATGAATTAATTTTTTTTAAATAGAGACATTCACTTAATTTCAATATTTTCCTTTTCTTTATAGTTCGAGAAGATGATATTTTTATAACTCTTTTTGAACAGTTTTATGTTTGGACATTGCTTTAATTCCATATTCAGACTGTTCCATAGTTTCACCCCATGAACAGAAACACAAAAGCCTTTTCTTGTAGTATATACCTTGCCTGTTTTGAAGTTACAAAAACCCCTTAAATTATAACTTCCTTCTTTCACAAAACAAACATACTCTGAATATTACCTGGCAGTTCTTTATTTGCTTTGAATAGAATTTGTGCTGTTTGGAATTTCACTAGATCATCCATTTTCAATATTTCAGACTGCAAAAATAGTGAGTTTGTATGTTCCCTATAACCTGCATTGTGGATGATTTTAATTGCTTTTCTTTGAAGAGTAAAAAGTGAATGTAATGTGGTTTTATAGTTATTGCCCCAGACCTCTGTACAATAGCTTAAGTATGGTGAAACCAGTGAACAGTAGAGAATATGAAGTGATGTTCTGTCGAATACCTGCTTTGCCTTGTTTAGTATTGCAATGCTACGTGACACTTTGGAATGAATATATATTACGTGAGCTCTCCAGTTAAGTTTTTCATCTATTATTACCCCCAGAAATTTATTTTCACTGACTCTTTCAATATCAACACCATGATAATTTGTTTTTATCAAGCCATAACTTCACTTTACTTATTTCATTAGTCATATCCTCCAATAAATTCTGCAGATCATCACCAGAGCAAAAAATGTTTGTATCGTCAGCAAAGAGAACCATTTTTAATACTTTGGACACTTTACAGATGTCATTAATGTACAAGTTGAAGAATTTTGGACCCAAAACTGACCCTTGGGCTATACCACAAGCAATGCCCATACATAAGGAGCAACCACCATTTAATTTCACAAACTATTTCCTGTCACCTAAATAACTCCGGACCCAATCTAAAGCTACCCCTCTGACACCATAACGTTCCAGTTTTCTTATTAATATATCATGATCTATAGTGTCAAATGCCTTTGTCAAGTCTATGACTAACTCAGCCACATATTGCTTTTTGTCTATGGAATTTGTGATGTATTCTATCGAATCTAATAGTGCCAATGATGTTGATCTGCTTGATCTGAATCCGTACTGACTCTCTGTGAGTAGTTTATGTTTATCTATTAATTTTTCCAGTCGGTTTTTAAACATTTTTTCAAGAATTTTTGAGAATTGAGGTAGTAAAGAGACAGGCCTGTAGTTTGTGAAATGGTGTTTGTTGCCAGATTTGTATAGAGGTATAACTTTTGCTATTTTCATTCTGTCTGGAAATCGACTAGTTTGAAATGATAAATTACAGATGTATGTAAATGGTTTTATAATAGCCTCAATGACTCTTTTAACCACTATCATTACAATATCATTACAATCCAAAGATTGATCGACGGATGTCGAGAAAGTAATTAAGCAACAAGGATTACTTACGTCTCTGATGGACCAAATTAAAGAACTAAAAAACTTGATTACGGAGAAAGACAAAAAAATCCAACTCTTAGAAAGGAGAGTGGACGAGTTGAAACAGCAGACACGACTTGAGGATGTCATCATTACTGGTCTGGAAACTAAACATAGGAGCTACGCGAGAGTCATCGAGACTGGGATGGGTGTAAAAACTGGTGGTGATGAGCCCCCGGTAGAGGAGCTGCAAACACTGGAGCGGCAAGTTGTGGAGTTTTTTGCGAGCAAAAAACTGCCCCTGCACAGTAACAACATTGCAGCATGCTATACACTTCCCAGAAAGAATGCTAAAGCACCTCCAGCGATAGTAGTGAGATTTGTAAATCGAAAACACAAAACTGACTTACTGAGGCAGTCCAGACAGCTGAGAGGAAGCGGAGTATACTTGAATGAACATCTTACAAAGAAGAATGCAGACATCGCCAGACAAGCTCGTATATTACGTAAGGAAAAAAAAAATCCAAGCAACTTGGACGAGAAACTGTAAAGTGATGATAAAGCTTAATGGGACACCAGAAGAGGCTAAGGTCATCACGATTAGGGATCTCGAGGAATTGGATATATATAAGTGACAATACTACTGGAGATGACTGTATGGAAGAGGACCAGAGTCAGGTTGTGATTTGGACATGGGTCTGTGATAAGATCACCGGATTTTCTCTATATGATGGTAGACAAATGCACGACTGCTAATGTTGTTTTGTTTTTTTTGTTTTTTTGTTTTTTTGCGAGAATAATAGTCATTTAAAGAATACTCATTTATAATGAGCGATGATTTAGATTATAAATCATATGATTTCGAAGCCAATATTGATCTAGAAGGGAATATGCTTAACACAATAAATGAGACATGTGAATATTATACGGAGGACCAATTTAGAGATAACATTGATATAAGTAATATATTTTCTTTAATTCATTTTAATTGTAGAAGCCTCTATAAAAATTTTGCTCCGATTAATGATTTTTTGCATAGTTTGAGAGGCAAGTTTAAAGTAATTGCATAATCTGAAACATGGCTAGATGAGAAAAGGGGCTGTGATTTTTATATTGATGGGTATGAGTTATACTACATAAATAGATCTAATAAGAAGGCAGGAGGGGTGGCACTTTTTGTTAACTGTGATCTGAAATGTAAACAACTTAAAGATATGTCTATGGTTATTGACGACTTAATGGAGACTGTTACAGTAGAACTAGAAATGGAAAGAATAAGTAATATTATTGTTACGTGTATGTATAGAAAACCTGGAACACTGAGAGAAAAATTTATAGATGTAGTGGAAGATTTATTAAGTAGGGCTAAGGGAAATAAGACTTTCTGTTTGTGTGGGGATTATGATATTGATTTTCTAAAAGAGACTAATCACATGGCATCAGACTTTTTAGAATTACTACTTGGAAATGGATTATACCCTCTGATTTCAAAGCCGAGTAGAATAACGGATACATCAGCAACATTAATTGATCATATTTTTATTAATAGTTTAGGGAATAATATTAAAAGTGGCCTCATCATAAATGATATAAGTGATCATTTACCTGTTTTTTTCACCTTAGATTACAATATGAGAAATCGTAAGGAGGAGGAAGAGCAATTGGACAGATGTATAAGGATAAGAAATGAGGATGCAATAAATAAATTTAGACATGACCTCATGGAAGAGGATTGGAAGGAGGTTTATGTAAATGATGTTAATGTCGCATATGATGCGTTTTTAAATACTTATTTGGCCTTGTATGGAAAACATTGTCCACTGGTACGGCTTAAGTTTAAAAAGAAGAAAACTAATTTTAAACCATGGATAACTAAGGGGCTAGTAAACGCGTGCAAAAAGAAGAACAAACTGTATAGCGATTATATAAAACTCAGAACAAAGACCGCTGAAATAAAATATAAAGTCTATAAAAATAGGCTAGTATTAATATTGTGGAAGGCCAAGAAAGAATACTATAACAAATTATTTCAAGAAAAGACAAATAATATAAAGGGTCGTTTCAGAGAGATATTAGGCAATAAGAATGTTTCCTTAGATTTGCCTAAGTATTTTTATAAGGAAGATAAGATTATAAAGGACATGAAGGAAGTGGTAAATGAATTCAATTCCTTTTTTGTAAATATTGGCCCTAATTTGGCAAATCTAATTAGAAAACATGATAAGTTAGAACAAAAGGATGATTGGAAAGGTGAAAGCAGAGTAGTTAAGTCTATATTTTCAGCTGATATCACTGAAAAAGAAATTGCAGCAATTTTAAACAAGACTAAAAATAAGACATCTACTGATTGCGATGGTTTAGATATGGTTATAGTTAAAAAGACATTGGACTGTATAATTACTCCTCTTTGATATATTTTCAGTCTTTCATTCCATACTGGCGTATTTCCTGACAGAATGAAAGTGGCAAAAGTGATACCTCTGTATAAAAAGGGAGATAAACATAGTTTTAATAATTATAGGCCACTGTCACTTCTGTCACAGTTTTCTAAAGTACTTGAAAAACTGTTTGTGGAAAGACTTGATAGCTTTATTGAAAAACATCAATTACTAAGTGAAAATCAATATGGATTTCGGAAAAACAGATCAACGGCATTAGCTCTGATGACTACTATTGACGATATATTGTGTGCAACAGATAATAATAAATATACAATAGGAGTATTTATTGACTTAAAAAAAGCTTTTGATACAATGCAAAATTCTATTTTGATTTCTAAGCTTAATACTTATGGGGTGAGAGGAATTGCATTAAACTGGTTAAGTAGTATTGAGATTTAAATTTATAATCTGAATACGTATTCGCTGGCCACATTACTTTATAGAAGAAAAGGTCTAACTTTGGGCCTAAAAGGTCTTGACAGGAAACACAGGCTTGTGCAGAGCATGCTTTGCAAAAGTGAAACCAAAAGCAGAGTCTGAGTGCAAGTATTTTGAGCAGGTTATTTTATTATGCATTTATATCTTTGATTAAGCTTTGATTAAGTTTTAAGCAGTTGTATTAGATTGAAATATTTGTTTTATATATTTTACACATAAGTCAAGATCAGTACACACAGGATGGCCTTAGCCTGGGTGCCTAAGCTGAGGTCAAATAAGGTGCAGAGCGAGGGCAACACAGCACACACACACACAGCAGTAGACTCATTTAGTAAGGGAAAGTTTAAGCCTGTTTTGCCAGGGTTGCAGCTTTCAGGTTGTACGTGACTGTTTGAGAAGCCGGTGCAGGATGTTCCAGAGACAAGCGACAGCAAAGGCGAGCTGAGGGGACGACACCTGGATGGAGACGAGACAATGTTCTTTTAAACTGTGTCAAAAGTTAACTGAACGTTTGTGGTTTTGGATTGACGTATGCTGTACTGAATCTGCCTGGCAACAGAAAGGGGGGTTGTACTACTTCACCCCTATAAAGTCTTTGTTCTGAGTATTGTAAGACAGTCCAACACTGAATCTGCACAGTGTTGGACTCCACATGTGTATTCATTAAAATGTCGTCTAATTGCACCCGGCAGGATCAGTGGTCATTATTTTTTGGTATTCTCTCCTCCTCAATTTATGAACCTAACAGTAGTTATCTAGAAAATAGGACCCAGTACGTGCATTATTTAGGCAATTCCTCTGAAAGACTGAAAATTGAATGTGGGGTTTCTCAAGGGTCTGTTTTGGGACCAAAACTTTTTAATTTATATATAAATGATATTTTTGATGTGTCCAAAATGTTAAATTTCGTTTTGTTTGCAGATGATACAAATTTTTATTGTCCTGGGGATAAATTGAAAGAATTGGCTGAATTAATGGTTTCTGAAATGGAAAAACTAAAAAAATGGTTTGATGTAAACAAATTATCTTTGAACTTGACAAAAACGAAATTTATGATTTTTGGAAATCGGGTAAAAGAGGATGAAGTAATTCTGTCCATTGATGGAGTTCTGATTGAGAGAGTTACTGAACTCCGTTGTTTGGGGGTAGTATTGGATGATAAATTAAAATGGAAATCTCATATTGAATATGTTAGAAAAAAGATGGTTAAAAATATTTATATTTTGGGTAATGTCAGAGATATACTAGATTATTACTAGATTAAGGCAATGCGTATTTTATATTTCTCACTAGGGATGGGTATCGTTTAGGTTTTATCCGATACCGGTGCCAAACCGGTACTTTTGAAACGGTGCCGGTGCTTAAACAGTGCTCAAACCGGTGCTTAAAGAATGGAGAACACAAAATTGGTCCAAAAACCTCTCATGTTTAGCTGTTTTTTTGTAAAAAGATAACAATGTAAACCTTTTCTGCAGCTTTAGGGCATATATGGCATCACTCTTGGCTGGAAGCAGTGCTTAAACAATGGAAAAAACACAAAATTGGTCCAAAAACCTCTCATGTTTAAATGTTTTCCACTTTTTCTTTGGTCATTTTAGCCTTTTTGGCCAGGGTGAAGGGAGTATCTGCCATCAAACAAGAAGACAGCCGCATGTAACTACGACGGTGTTTGCTAGTTCACCTTACATGCATTAATGTAATAACGTGGTTAGCCTACTCAACGTGAATTACACAAGAACAACATTAAGCTACTCACTCAGAGAAGAACGGCTGCTGCTGCCATCATCATCTGTCATCATTTCTGCTACACTGGCAGGGCTAGGGGCCAGGACTCTCCTCTTCGGGTTTTTGGGGGGACGATAACAGGCCACACCCGCAGTAGATGTGCACGGTGTGAGGTCTCGCAGCAAGCTAAACACGGCGCATTTCTCGGCTTTAAAAAAAACGCTATGCGTCGCCAGGTGTTTCATCGGATTCGAGGTGTTACCTCCTTTGACAGTATCACAGTATCCGCTTAAAGCACTTGTTGCAGGCTGCTAAGTTTGCATGCTTTGCTGCGAAGTACAGCCAGACTTTGTAACGCTTAGCCTTGGGCATTTTTAATGTGTAGCTCTGCTCTAAAAGAACGTACGTACCTGAGCCCGCCTATTTTCCTCGGAAACGTAAAATGATTGGCTAGAATTGGCTCAGGAAAAAAAAAAAGCACCGAAATAAGGCACCGAAATGTGCGCTGCTTTTCGGTCTGGTTACTACCGTTTATGTCAGAACCGGTGCCATCATGGCACCGGACACCGGTACCCACCCCTATTTCTCACTAATTTTCCACTATCTCAGTTATTGTGCTGAGGTGTGGGGGAATACATATACATATACAATACATATATACATCCTCTATACTTGTTACAGAAGAAAGTGGTATGAATGGTTCATAATGTTAAATATAGAGAACATACAAATAATTTGTTTATAAAATCGAAATTGTTGAAATTTGAAGACTTAGTGAAATTACAGACATTATTATTCATGTGCAAGGCAAAAAATAATACATTAACTCTTAAGTTACAAAGTTTGTTTGCATTGTGTTCAGGAAGTGGGGACAGTAGAAGGAAGTTTGACTTTAAGCATAAGTTTGCTAGAACCACACAAAGGCAAATGTGTCCAACAGTTAAAGGTATAAGAATATGGAATTCTCTTGAAGATAATCTCAAGAGCTGTACAAACATGCATCGTTTTAAAATGTGTTACATACTTAAAAGGATAAATCAATATTAAGGACATGAAAGTAATTAGGACTAAATGTGGAAGAAAACATTTTCATTGCCATTTAATGCTGTATATTGCTGATTATATTGATTTGCTGTTTAGTTTTGCATTGTTACATAAAGATACATGTTAGAGGGTTTTTGGGGGGTTATTGGCGCCCTCTTTATTCTTCTTCCTGCTCCTTTTCACCCATGGGTGCAGTGTTATATTAATGGGAAGGAGGTTCTGTATGTAGGAAAAGAAACACTGTTGAACCATGTGTAAAATAAATAAAGAAATGAAATTTCTGATTTTTAAATTTTTTGACAATTTCAAAAACTTAATTTTCATCAACGGCTGTGAGAAACATAGAATATGGATTTCTGTCTATCAGTGTTTCCGTTTTTTCCTGTGCCTTCCCCGGATCAGTGACTGTTCTTGCTAAATTTGGTCCAGCAGTTACAAAGAATTCATTGAGACTATTTGCCACAACATCCATATCGTATTCTTCAATCAATCAATCAATCAATCAATCAAAGCTTTATTCGTCACATGGAGGTTGCCCTGCAGTGAAATGGGACCCCCTCCGACGTTACACACACAGCACAGACATTACATGGGGATACAAGATCGGTAGCGTTACAGAAAAAACACTGAAATGTGCACTACAAAGGGAAAGTACAAGAGGAAAAAAAGAGACCTCTTCTCATGCTGTGCTTGGTAAGGCAGCATGGGAACAGGAAACAAAAAAACCCCTCTGCACAAAAGCACATAAATGTCCACAGCACAACATTGTGAGAGACATGACAAGCCACAGGGTTGGGTGGGGGTGAGGAGTCGTCCGAAGCGAACACAGCAGCCATCCTGCACAGCGCTATCATTCCAGCGCGGCACACAGACCCGCCGTGTTCCTCCGCAGGAAACAAGCATCGAAGGCGTTTGGAAGGGGAGGGGGGATGAGTGTGTGCAAATCAGTATGTGTGTATGTGTATGCGTGTCCAGGGTTCAGCTGGGACAGTGTCCTTCACCCTATCAGGCTAAGTAAACAGTCTGCCAGCCAACCCAGGTGGCCTTGCATAGAGTGGGAAGAATAGTCAACACACAGTCGTTATCAGGGAATTGTTTTCTTCGGCACCATCCTTGGTCCCACAGCTGGCGCCATGGTGTCCGCATGTTGATGTCGTTAATTTTTCCTTTTCTGCGAGCAGCTAGGAGAATTTCAAAGCTGTTCTTTTAACACTCCGACACTGGTCTCTCGATTTCCCGTTGGATAGCTGGTGTCATGATGGTATCAAACTTCCGTTCCGTGGTGTTGTCATTCTTTTGATTCTGTGACCCCACAGCTGCAGTGATCCGTTCTGCGATGTGATCCAACTTCCGCTCAATGGTGTCATCCTGAGCAGGCCTTTCTTTGATGTATCCCAATATTCGCTCATTGCTGTTATGTTGAGTCTTCACGGCAGCTGTAAGCATCTCCAAGTTGTTGACCATGCTGCGTTCGTTCAGAGAAGTCGCGCCTCGTCCCATCGTTTCAATTCCAATCCCAGCAGGCAGCTTTGTGGCGGTTTGGACAGCCGGTTCCGCTCTCTTAATTCTCCGATAAGCCAGGGCCAAGCCAGCTCCGATCAGCAAGAACCCTGTTATCATGGTTCCGAATATGTAGATGTCTTCAGCATCCTCGATCGACAGTCCCGCCAGGCACACGATCCTCCATGTCTGCCACCCGTCCATCGTGTATCCGGCAGGGAAAGTCCCTCCAGGGCACTCAGGCTCTCCCGAGCCGGGGCTTCTCGTTGAGAAGAGGGTGTCAATAGCATTCAGAGACCAGTTGATCAAATCCATAGTTCTCTTTTAGGTTTTAGAGAACGACAGTGAGAGACTGTTCAGGGAAAAGTAATATACACGAGACAGGACAAGGACATGAGAGGCTAAGCAG
This sequence comes from Oreochromis niloticus, assembly GCF_001858045.2. Lineage (NCBI taxonomy): Eukaryota > Metazoa > Chordata > Actinopteri > Cichliformes > Cichlidae > Oreochromis > Oreochromis niloticus. The sequence goes on along the minus strand of NW_020328090.1, from coordinate 118,518 downwards.
GGAAGATAAGGGGAAGGAGGAGAGGAGAAAAGTGCGACCGCCTTTGCCAAGAGCCATGGTCATTACAAATGAAATACTTGGGATAGTTCTTTTGTCCAGTCCCACGCTTTATAACACTGTTCAGTATTTCCCATAATCTCTTATTATTATTTCTATTTATATCTAATTGCTTCTTATTGTATTCCTTTTTACTAAATGTAAGTATATTAGTTAACCTATTTTTATTTCTTTTGTATCTGATTTCAGCATCTTTATTTCTTATTCTTAAGAACTCTCTGTATAGAGCATTTTTCTTTATACATGCATTTTGAGGACCTTTTGTTATCCATGGACAGTCCATATATTTATGTTTCCTACTATATTGCTTTACTGGACAGTTGGTATTGTACAGTAATGTAAATATTCTAAGGAATTCATTATACGCACTATTAACGTTCTGTTCCTCATAGACTTCACCCCAGTTCTCTTTCAATAAATCTTTTTTAAATGCATTCATTCTTTCTTCTATTCTTACTCACCTGTATTCTTTTTTTTTACTGTCTATTTTATTGATCTTGTAATTCCTATCATAGATTGTAAAAATTGGAAGATGGTCACTTATGTCGTTAATCAGGAGTCCACTTACAGTTGCACAAAGTGATGTGATCCTGGTAGGTCTAGTAATTTTAGGGAATAGGTTCATACAGTACATTGTGTTTATAAATTCCTCAGTGGTTATATGTTTATTTGGGTTCAGCAAATATATATTGAAGTCTCCACAAATGAAAACTTTTTTGTGAGCTATTTCAATAAATGTTTCTTCTATCCAGTCTTTAAATGTCTCAATACTACTACCTGGAGCTCTGTATATACAGCTAATTGTCACGGCGGGGCGAATTACACACAGTAATTCGGCGTGCCCGTGTGGCGTGCTGGCTAGACCCAAACGCGGCGAAGGCTAGCGGTGGGTTGGAACAGACACGCAGTTATTCTAGTAACGATCCGTGCACGAAGCTTGGCTTCGGAACTGGCGTTACAAATGGAGAGCGAGCGGGGCTCGGATGAGAGAAAGAATCGAGAGGAAAAAACACTCACAGTTGCTGAATCAGGCGGAGACTGACGTAGGCAAAGTTTCGGAGCTCCTGACATGAAGGGAACGATGTCTGAGCGGCGAACAGGTGAGTGGCATCTCTCTTTTAAACCCGGCCCCGTAATCAGCTGATCAGCCGCTGACAGGGCTGACAGGACCCCCCCCCGAAGACCGGCACCCGACGGTCCAGGACGGCGGCGATGGAAATCCGAGATGAGGGAGGGATCCAAGATGAAGCGGGACGGCACCCAGGAGCGCTCCTCAGGGCCGAAACCAGCCCAGTCCACCAAGTACTGGACCCCCCGACCCCGGCGACGGGAGTCCAAGAGCCGCCGGACAGTGTAGACAGGGTCCCCATCGAGGAACCGGGGAGGGGCGGGGACGGGGACGGGGGCGCCAGCGAGGAAGCAACGCGCCGCTTGAGCTGGGAGACGTGGAAAACAGGGTGGACCTTCATGGCGGACGGAAGCCGGAGACGGTAAGTCACGGGGTTGAGCCGGGCAGTGATCTCATAAGGGCCAACGAACCTGGGAGTGAGTTTCCTGGATTCGGTATGGAGTCTCAGGTGCCTCGTGGAGAGCCAGACGCAGTCCCCCGGCCGAAAAGGGTGACCCGGACGGTGGCGGCGACGATGCTGCTTGGCGTACCGAGTGTTGGAGCGGGAGATGGCAGCCCGTGCCTTGATCCAGGCCTGACGACAGCGGCGGACCATCTGTTCGGCAGCAGGCACGTCGACCTCCGCCTCCTGGTGGCTGAAGATAGGAGGATGAAAACCATGACAGACTTCAAAGGGCGAAAGACCGGTGGCTGAAGAGACGTGAAGGTTGTGAGACAGCTCAGCCCACAACAGGTAACGAGGCCAAAGCGACGGTTGGGCGGAGACGAAGCACCTCATGAAGCGTCCCAGTTGTTGATTGGTCCGTTCAACCTGCCCATTGGTCTGCGGGTGGTAGCCGGACGAGAGGCTGGGAGATGCTCCAATCAGGCGGCAAAAGGCTTTCCAGAACCTGGCGGTGAACTGGGGCCCCCTGTCGGAGACTATGTCCTTGGGGAAGCCGTGAAGCCGGACGACATGGTCCAAGAAGAGCTCAGCTGTCTGTTTGGCGGAGGGGAGGCTGGCCAGGGCGACCAGGTGTACCGCCTTAGAAAACCGGTCCACAAAGGTGAGGATGGTGTCCAGACCGTTCACGGACGGGAGGCCGGTAACAAAGTCAAGGCCGACATGGGACCAGGGACGTCCCGGCACAGGGAGAGGGCAAAGGTCGCCTGCGGGAGGCTGAGTGGAGGACTTGGCCCGAGCACAGGTGTCACAGGCGGAAACGAACTCCCGGACGTCCCGAGTCATGGAGGGCCACCAGAAGGCACGACGGAGGAGCTGGAGAGTCCTGTCAGGCCCCGGGTGACCAGAGAGCGGGGAGGAGTGAGCCCAGAGCAAGGCCTCCTGACGGCATCGGGATGGTACATAGAGTCTCCCAGCAGGGGTGTCAGGCGGAGGTGGTTCGGCGGTCAGGGCATCCCGGATAGAGTCCTCCAGGGCCACCGAAGGGGGGCAGCAAAGCGCTGAGAAGGCAGGATAGGTCCTGGGTCTGACGTGAGGTCGTCCTGGGCGAACTGTCTGGAGAGCGCGTCTGCCTTGGCGTTCTTGGAACCAGGTCGGTAGGCGAGGTGGAAATTGTAAGGCTCAAAGAACAAGGCCCAACGGGCCTGCCGGGGGTTGAGTTGCTTGGCCGAGCGGATGTGGATCAGGTTCTGATGATCAGTCCAGATCAGAAAAGGGTCTTTTGCCCCCAGGAGCCAATGCCGCCATTCTTCTAAGGCCCACTTAATGGCCAAGAGTTCTCGGTCTCCGACACCATATCGTTGCTGCGTGGGAGAAAACTTCCTTGAGAAATAGCAGCATGGGTGCAGTTTTCCATCCGGGCCGTGTTGAGAGAGGATGGCGCCAGCGCCAACATCGGAGGCATCCACCTCCACCACGAAGTCTCTGGTAGGGTCAGGGTGGAGCAGAACGGGGGCCGTGGTGAACCGCTGGATAAGCTCTCGGAACGCCTGTCTTGCATCTGGGGAGAGGCAGAAGGGTTTAGGCAGGTTAGCTGGTTTGGTGAGAGATGTCAGTGGGGCGACAACGGTGCTGAAGTTGCGGATAAAACGCCGGTAGAAATTGGCGAAGCCCAGGAAGCTCTGTAGCTGCTTAAGGCTGGAGGGCTGAGGCCATTGGGTCACCGCTTGAACCTTTTGCGGATCCATGGTCAGGCCATCGGAGGAGATGGTGAAGCCCAGGAAGGAGGTGGACCGCTGATGGAATGCACACTTCTCCAATTTGCAGAACAGCTGGTACTCGAGCAGCCTGCTCAGCACGGCCCTCACATGGCGAACATGGTCCACTTCGGTGCGGGAGTAGATTAAGATGTCGTCAAGATAAGCAAACACCCACCGGCCTAGCATATCCCGCAGGACGTCGTTGATCAGATGTTGGAAGACGGCAGGGCTGTTGCAGAGGCCGAAGGGCATCACCAAATACTCCCAGTGCCCGTTAGGGGTGATGAAGGCGGTCTTCCATTCATCCCCTTCCCTAATGCGCACCAGGTTATAGGCGCTGCGTAGGTCCAGTTTGGTGAAGATGCAGGCCTGGGAGAGGGAATCGAGCGCGGTGGATAGCAGAGGAAGCGGATGGCGGTTCTTGATGGTGACTTTATTCAAGCCCCGATAGTCTATACAGGGGCGGAGCCCGCCGTCTTTCTTCTTGACAAAGAAGAATCCAGCAGCAGCAGGAGAGGTAGAGGGGCGAATAAAGCCCTGTTGGAGGGCCTCAGCAACGTACTCCTCCATGGCTTTATTCTCTGCGGGAGACAGAGAAAACAGACGACCACGAGGAGGGACCGCTCCCGGGAGGAGCTCAATGGCCATGTCGTAGGAGCGATGAGGAGGTAGAGTGGAGGCTCGCCTCTTACTGAAGACCTCAGATAGGTCATGGTACGCCGGAGGGATCTTATCCAGATCAGTGGGCTCCGGGGGAGGGGCCTCTTCTGACTTTGAGTCCTTTTGGGTCCGAGAGAGAAGGCAGCGGCGAGGACACCGGGGACCCCAACCCAGGATTTGACAGGAAGACCAGGAGATGTGGGGGTCGTGCTGGCGGAACCAGGGGTATCCAAGGATGAGTGGTGAAGAAATGGCCGAGACGACTAGAAATTGGATCTCCTCCTGATGGTCCCCGATAGACATGTGAACCGGCTGGGTTTGGAACTGGATCGGGTAGGGTTGGAGGGGTCGCCCGTCCACTGAGGTCACCGGGAGGAATCGGTCCACAGGAGTTAGCGGAATGCCAAGTCGGGAGGCTAGTTTTTGGTCGATGAAGTTCTCAGCGGCTCCGGTGTCCAGGAGGGCTTCTGATGAGGACTGACGGCAGTTCAGATGAAATATTACTGGTAACAGAAAGCGAGAGGGGCCGGAGGAGTGCGACTGGCCAGGTGGGACCCCCCCGCAGTCTACCTGGCGTCGTCGTTTTCCGGACGTAGCGGGCACTGGGGACGACGGTGGCGAGCTGATCCGCAGTAGGCGCAGAGACCCTCACGCCAGCGTCTCTCTCTCTCTTCTTTGGAGAGTCTGCCCAGCTGCATGGGTTCCTCGCTGGATGTACGGCTTGGGCTAGCAGCGGCTCCGTCAGAGGGGGGAGGAGGCTGCGAAGACGTGGTCCTCTGAGGCTGGAAGGGTTTGAAGGCCCGAGGGGTGTGGCGAGGCCGCGACATCACTCGTTGGTCGATCTTCAGGGCGAGATCCACGGCCTCATCCAGGGTTTTAGGGGCCTCACGGCCGGTCATCTCATCCCGGATGTAATCAGCCAGCCCTCCAGGAAGATGGAGCGTAGAGAAGCATCTCCCCACTTTAGCTTAGCGGCCAGGGTACGGAATTGGGAGGCAAAGTGACAGACGGGTCGACTGCCCTGGCGTAAATGAAGCAGCTGCGACTCCACCTCCACTTCACTGCTCGGAGGAACGAATGTCTTTTTTAATTCCTCCACAAACAGAGCATAGTCATTACAAGCAGCAGATTTGTTGTTGTAAAGAGCCGCGGCCCATTCCTGAGCCTGGCCAGACAGGAGAGAGGTTAGCATCGCAACTTTGGAACGGGCGGTGGCGTATTTAGTGGGCTGGCATTCAAACAGCATGTCTAAAGTGGCAAGCAAACCATCAGGCCGGCCATCAACTCCGTTCCACTTATCTGGCAGTCCGATCCGGGGCTCCGCGCTCACCGGCGCTGGCTGACGTTGCAGCGAGGTGACGGAAGTGGAAAGTTGGAGGACGGTTCCGGTGAGAGACTCCAGTTTCGTGCTCATCCGATCCACCACACCGCGCAGATATAGTACTTCGGCTTTCAGCCGTTCGAATTCCGCTGGGTCTATGTGCGGCTCAGACATCCTGTCACGGCGGGGCGAATTACACACAGTAATTCAGCGTGCCCGTGTGGCGTGCTGGCTAGACCCAAACGCGGCGAAGGCTAGCGGTGGGTTGGAACAGACACGCAGTTATTCTAGTAACGATCCGTGCACGAAGCTTGGCTTCGGAACTGGCGTTACAAATGGAGAGCGAGCGGGGCTCGGATGAGAGAAAGAATCGAGAGGAAAAAACACTCACAGTTGCTGAATCAGGCGGAGACTGATGTAGGCAAAGTTTCGGAGCTCCTGACATGAAGGGAACGATGTCTGAGCGGCGAACAGGTGAGTGGCATCTCTCTTTTAAGCCCGGCCCCGTAATCAGCTGATCAGCCGCTGACAGGGCTGACACTAATGATTACATTTTTACTTTTTCTTTACAAATTTCAACTGTAATACATTGGAGTACATTATCAATCACCACCGTCATCTTTTCCACCACATTAAATTTCAAGGATTTGTCCACATACAAGGCCACTCCTCCTCCTCCTTAGTTTCGCTTAGTTATAAATGTGAATTCATAACCCTCCAGTTCAAAGTCTGTTCCTTTTTCCATATTGATCGAAGTTTCTGATAAGGCAATGACACTAAATGGATGTGAAAACTGGTTAAGATATTCTTTGATATGATTAAAATTAGCATAGAGACTTCTACAGCTAAAGTGGATAATTGATAATTTATTCTCAGTTTAATCCTCTGTCTGGATGATGCAGCTGTTTCTTCCAGATGTATCTGAGTTCTTCCTTCCATTGTGTGTCATAAGTGAGTGTGTGGTTGTCGGTTACCTTGTTTGCCGTCCAGATCGTGTTGCTCACTGATATTTTTCGAGATCCGCCATGTTTTTAATGGTCAGAACTTTGGCTTCGTCTGATGATCCATTTAGTTTAATGAATATTTTACAGTTCGTTGTCCAAGTGCTTTGGATTTTTCCCAGGTTCTTAAGGTATCGCGCTTTTTTGGCTATTTCAGCATTGTGGTTGGTTAGATGTTCATTGATAAAGACATTAGATCCTTTTAATTTTATTCCTTGTTTCAGCAGCGTAATCTTGTGCTTCCGATTTATAAACCTTAATATAATAGCCGGTATGTATCCGTTCTGCCTGGGAAGAGGGTGGCATGCTTCGACAGAGTTACAGTCCAGGTCAATCCCTTTGGACCGCAGGAAAGCAGCCACCTGGTGTTCCGTGTAGCGAATTTCTCCAGGTTCCTCATTGCTGTCAGCGGTCACCGCCTGAGCATATGACCGGGGTTTAATATGGAGCCCAGTGATGATGACGTCGTTTATCCTGGAGTATTGTTCCAGGTCAGCGACCTTACTTTCCAGGTATGCAATCTTTTTATCTTTTTCGGCATTTTGGATGCAGAGAAGCTTTGCCTCCTCCATGTCTGTGAAGGTTCTCAGTCATCCAGGTCATCGTAGTCAAAGGAGTTTGCAAAGAAGCGTCTGGACTTCTTTAAGTTGCTTGAAGACGTTTCACCTCTCATCCGAGAAGCTTCTTCAGTTCTAAGGTCAAATGGCCAAGAGTCCCAGATTTAAACCCAGTGGGAGTATCCCCCCCGAAGACGGACAAAGGACCCCCTGGTGATCCTCTAATCACATGAGCCAAGGTGTGAAAGCGGGTGTGGGACCTAATCAGCCAGGGTTTCAGGTGAGCTCATTGTGAAACCTGGCCCCACCTTGTCATGTGAATTCCTGAGGTCAGAAGGCCTAGGATTTGAGTGGGCGTTAAGGCGTCTGGGGAGGGAATTCAAAACTGGATTATAGATGGCAGACAGTTGGTGTCGTAAACCACCGCCTCTGTTCAAAGATGGTCACTCACAGTGGACATAGATGGCTTCTTTCACTCCTCTTTCAAACCATCTGTCCTCTCTGTCCAAAATGTGAACATTGGCATCCTCGAAAAAGTGTCCTTTATCCTTAAGATGCAGATGGACTGCTGAGTCTTGTCCTGTGGAGGTGGCTCTTCTATGTTGTGCCATGCGCTTGTGAAGTGGCTGTTTGGTCTCTCCAATGTAGAGGTCCGGGCATTCCTCACTGCACTGTACAGCATACACCACGTTGTTAAGTCTGTGTTTAGGAGTTTTGTCTTTCGGGTGAACCAGTTTCTGTCTGAGTGTGTTGCTGGGTCTGAAGTACACTGGGATGTCGTGCTTGGAGAAAACTCTCCTGAGTTTCTCTGATACACCGGCTACATAGGGGATGACGACGTTGTTGCGTCTGTCTTTCTTATCCTCCCTCGCTGGTGTCTGATCTTCTTTTCTGTGCCTCTTTGCTGACTTTATGAACGCCCAGTTCGGATAACCACATGTTTTCAGTGCTTCCTTTACATGTGTGTGTTCCTTTTTTTTCCCTCAGGCTTAGAGGGAACATGTTCTGCCCGGTGGTGTAGGGTCCTAATTACTCCAAGTTTGTGTTCCAGAGGGTGATGGGAGTCAAAGAGGAGGTACTGGTCCGTGTGTGTGGGCTTCTGGTAAACTTCAATGTTGAGGTTGCCATTCTCTTCAATGTGCATGGCGCAGTCCAGGAAAGGCAAACAGTTATCCTTTGTGTCTTCCCTGGTGAACTTGATGTTTTTATCCACGGCGTTAATGTGCGCATTGAAGGATTCCACTTCTTGTGTCTTGATTTTGACCCAGGTGTCGTCTACATATCTGTACCAGTGGCTGGGTACTCTTCCTTTGAAAGAGCCAAGAGCCTTCCTTTCCACTTCCTCCATGTAAAGGTTGGCTACAATAGGTGACAGGGGGGAGCCCATGGCACAGCCATGTTTTTGTCTGTAGAAGCCTTCGTTGTATTTGAAGTATGTTGTGGTAAGGCAGAGGTCTAACAGTGTGCAGATCTGATCGGGTGTGAAGTTGGTCCTGTCTTCCAAGGAGCTGTCTTCTTGTAGTCGTTTTCTGACAGTCTCCACTGCTTCCGTGGTGGGTATGCAAGTGAAGAGGGAGACTACATTAAAGGACACCATGGTTTCATCTGGATCCAGGGTGAGTTTCTGGACCTTTTCAGTGAAGTCGGTGGAGTTCTTGATGTGGTGTGGGGTGTTCCCCACGAGAGGTGCAAGGATGGTAGCAAGGTGTTTCGCAATGTTATAATCATCCCAGACATTCTTATAGACAAGCTGGTAAACTTGGACTTCCCCCCCTTCACATGTGCATGGATCAAAAACTTCCTCACAGACCGTTCACAATCAGTCAAGGTTGGCAACCAGCAATCATCCACCCTGTCGCTCAGCACTGGCTCACCATAGGGATGTGTGCTGAGTCCACTATTATACACCATCTACACCAGTGACTGCACCCCTACGCACCCCTGCAACATCATCATCAAATTTGCAGATGACACCACTCTGATGGGGCTCATCACCAACGATGATGACACCGCCTACAGGGATGAGGTCCAGCGGCTGTCAAAATGGTGTAACTACAATAACCTCACCCTAAACACGAAGAAAACCAAGAAAGTGGTCATGGACTTCCGCAAAACAAGGACTGATCCTCCCCCCTCTCCATAAAAGGTGACTATGTGGAGAGGGTGTCCTCCTTTAAGTTCCTCGGCACCCACATATCCGAGGACCTATCCTGGTCCACAAACACATCAGCCCTACTAAAGAAAGCCCAGCAGCGCCTCCATTTCTACCTTGTCTGGCGCGTTTGACTCACGGAAAAAACCACGCGCGTGAGTTTTTGTGTTGCATTTTGTGCATACACGTTTCACCTCTACCGCTCGAGTTGGAAAATCTGAACTCCAGCGTCAAATCGCGCCGCGACAACCAATCAGGACCTGGTGACGTGGCTGTAACTAGGTCAAGGGGGCAGATCCAGCCAAAGCCCTTCATTCTCCAATGGAGGGAAGGCTAATCAACGCCGTAGAAAACAACCCGGAGCTGTACGACACCAGCTGCTTTGTGTACCGAGACAGGAATATAAAGGACCGAGCTTGGAGGAAGAAATGTGAAGAGATCCGGCAACCTGGTAAGTTCATTCATTTCTCTTTTTACAATTTTCACTGACCCGAGGAAGCTGCACAAAAGCTAGCAAGCCACCACTATTTTCCCACTGATGTACAAATACCGTTCTGCTTTTATGCATGTTGTCATATAGGAATATATTTTGTTTATTAATAAACAGCACACAGTGGTCCCGCTCATCCGTCACTGCCTCGCTTTTTCGCTGAATTTTTTTTTGCACAGTACAGCATTGCATTCTGCAGCCTGATTGACAAATCTCCTCCGTGCTGTGTCTCCTGCGCTTGTCAAATTTATCATGTTTTGTTTTGATAACCATCACGTCCAATAGAAAAAACAGCACACCCATAACTATGACCCTCATTTGGAAATAGACACCTGCACCGCGAGGGAAAAATGAAAGTGGCAGGCAGATGAAGACAAAACACGGCATAATAATACTTTTACATTTTGCAATCTACAGAGGTTTGCACTTTGAGAATCAACTTGTGAGAACTGTGACTAATGTTCATGTGTGTGGGGGAAAAAGTGTATAAAGTGCGTGGCGAGGGGCTAGTTATTCTGACAACCCCTGCTGCAATAAATGAGGAACCACTGTATATACTTTCTCTATGACTATTGTTTAAAACCTGTTAACATTTAATATTGTCTTGATAGAACCAGCTGATTCTGCAGCAGAGCATCCCCTGTTGCTTCTCCTTGCTCCCCAGTCCCTGAGCTCCTGCTGCTGCACCCACAGGTATGTAATTGTAGCATCAGATTCACAGCACGCACTGACAGCTTTTTACTCTGTGAGATTCCCTTGTGATCACCTTTACTAAATATCTACAACCAATCTGATTATATCCTGTTGTTGGTTTTTTTTTTCAATGTTGAAATGAAAATCTAGCATCAGCCTTCTCATTTCTTTGTGTTTTGTGCTGTTTTACAGGCCCAGAGAGGAGGACAGCTCGGAGGCAGATGAGGGACGGGTCCCAGGACGGTCCATCGGTGGTGGAGCTGGCCATCCTGGAGTTCCTGAAGAGGCCACGCCAGTCTCCAATGGAGCATTTCCTCCTCAGCCTTGTTCCTGCTCTGGAGAGCAGCTGGGTCCTTTTTATTCCTGTCTCTCTTTAAATACTTATATTTTATATATTTATGTTTAATGTTTTTCTGTTTGAGAATTTTAATATTATTTCAAATAAATTTTTATAATGACTAATGTCTCAGTTCTACTACACAGCAAATGTTAGCACACGACTTGACACATGTAGAATTTATTTCATATTATACTAATGACAAAATATACTAATACAGTGGGATGCAAAAGTTTGGCCAACCTTGTTAATAGCCATTATTTTCCTGTATAAATTGTTGGTTGTTACAATAAAAAATGTCAGTTAAATATATCATATAGGAGACACACACATTGATATTTGAGAAGTGAAAAGAAGTTTACTGGATTTACAAAAAGTGTGCAATAATTGTTTAAACAAAATCAAGCAGGTGCATAAATTTGGGCACCACAAAATTATTACATTACTTAATTATTTAGTGTATATCAATGTGTGTGTCTCCTATATGATATATGGGGTGCCTTTATCTGGACATGCTTCCCATCCAGAGCTCCACAGCAGAAAGGGAAGTTCCAGCGCTCCTGGAATCCCTCTGTGATGGACCGCCAGTCTGCAGGTGAAGGCACAGCCATGAAGTCGTCCACTAGACAGTCCCAGATGGCCGTCGCTACCTGGGGGGTGATCTGGCACACCGTGGACACACCGACTCTGAAACTGAATGCGATGGTCCTGAAGGAATCCCCGGTGGCAAGGAACCTGGACAAAATTGTTCAAAATTAGTATTATGTGTACTGCAGTTACAAAATACATTATTCAAACTCCAAAACACTTTTGTGATGTCAGATTTAAATTACAAAACATAAATCTTACATAAAACATTATGTAATTATAAGGATAATTACATAATATATATTAGATATAATATAAAACAGTCAGTTGTGTTTTGTTTTAACTTTCAAATATCACAATTTGATTGGTAGCAACTTTTACCACTACAGTGAGCCAATCACTCATAATTCCTCAACATGTCAGTCAGGTAGGAATGAAGTAAGACATTAATAGAAATAAAGAGTTGTATTTTGACATGTAGCCCTTTCCTTGCTTAAATCATTGTTAATATTTTTGAAAAATTAACCTGTGATAGGACAGCATATCAAGATAGAATATGCTAGATAGAACCATATAACTAAAGATGAACCAAACTGTTCAAGAAAGGCTGGTGACCCCTGTTATAGAGTCTGACAGCTGCAGAGATTATATACAAATATTCAACTATACCAGAATTACACCAGGTCGAAATAAAAAAAGGAGTGAGTATCACTACAAAGATTAACTCTCAGTGGTCCTCATACCACAGTTTGATATCAGCAAACACCGAGAGCATACACTGATAGACACCACAGCCATGCTATCATTGCTAACACTGATACCAGCATAAATCGAATTAAATCAGGACTTGATGAGACCTTTCGAGTATCACTAGAAATATTATACACAGTCGTCTCCGTACCACAGTTTGCTATCAGTAAACACCGATGGCATTCACTGTTAGCATACCACATCCATGTTAGCAGTGTATAAACGGATGGTTTAGCATATATTAGCACAGGTATCAATAAAGGACTACTGTATTAAACACTTTTACTAACCTCAGGCAGATGGACAGGCGCTCTGCAGGTCGGATTGAGCGCCTGTAGTTGGTGTCTAGACGGGTTTTCTGGGACCGACGCGGGACAGCAGGTCCTCAAACTGGGCAAGTGAAAGTCAGTGATATCGCTGTCATCGCCGTCATCCAGGCGCAGCTCCTAGAGCAAGTGGTAAAACTCACCAAACTGCTCACGCCTCTGGAGGACCGGACCCAGGTACTGCGAGGAAGTCCTTAACGCCGCTGCTCTGCTCTCCACAGTAAATAGAGAAGGGAGACTCTCTCTTCAAGCGCTAGCTTGACAGCTGCCATCTAGCAATGATACAGTCTGGCACAACTTCCTCCCACATCCCTCCCACATTTCCGGTGGATTTCTGTTGGACTCGCGTCGAGGTGCGAATGTGCACGCGTCAAATTAGGGGCGTTTGGGGCGTTTTCGCTCGCCTCTATTGAACGGTGAACACACCGTAAGAGTGTGTAAAGACTTCCCCAACACATCCACCCTGACACTGCTGTTGATCATCTATGTGCAATAACTCAGACTTTCCATGTTCTGTGCAATATTTTTGGCTCAAGTGCAATTATTTTGGTCCCAGTCTGTTTCAATGTTTCCTACACATGTATATAGTTCCACTCACACATGTATATATATACACTGCTTTTCATTTTATTTTATTTATTTATTTATTTATTTATTTATTTATTTATTTATTTATTTATTTATTTATTTGCTTGCTTGCTTGCTTGCTTGCTTGCTTGCTTGCTTGCTTACTTACTTACACCTTCTATGTATATTGGTTTCTCTTTTTCTTACTTTAGCACCTTTGTGGTCCAGCTACCCAATGTGCAAGAAACTGCACAATGACAATAAAACGCTCTAAGTCTAAGTCTTATAAGTGGCTGAGTTTATGCTACTGACTATGGGTCTGAGTGGGACCCCTTCCTTGTGGATTTTAGGAAGTCCATAAATGCAGGGTATGGCATCCCCTGGATAAAGGCGGTGATATGTAATGCGGTCAATGATTTTGTCCTTTTCAAGGTCTTGAAGGCAAACTATAACTTTCTTTTTGTAGCTGCTTGTGGGGTCTCGCTTTAAAGCTTCGTAGGTGTTGTTGTCACTGAGGAGAGTAGTGATCTTTGTGTGGTAATCTGTTGTGTTTAGGACCACGGTGCACCTTCCCTTATCCGCTGGTAATGTAGTGATGTTGTGGTCTTTGCTCAGGGAAGCAACGGCCTTCTTTTCTTGTAGTGTGAGGTTAGACGGAGGGACTTTCGCACTGGAGAGGGTGGCTGAGACTTTCATCCTCCACAATTTCAATGATATTTTTGTGCTGCAACCTGATAGTGGAAATTTCTGTCACGGCGAGTGAGATGAGCCGTGTGAAAAAGGTGAAGGAGGATCCAAACGCAGGCAGTCGTACAGGTGAGAGGGTGGTTTATTAAACACAAAAGAAAAGACAAAACAGCAAATGGGACCGACAACTATCTAAACTGAGAACAACTAAACTAGTGATACAAACCAAGACCTGAACATGAAGGAGGATGAGCGGAGGTAACGGACGACGGACAGCAGGGAGACACACAGAATGGAACAGGGTGGATACACAGACGGACCAGCGACTACAATGACTGAAGACACGACTTAAATACACAGAGAAACACAAGGAGATTACACACAGGTGGTGGACACAGCTGGGAGTAATTAACGAGACGAGACAAGGGAGGTAAACTGAACACACTCACATGAGACGCAGACCTTCACAATAAAACAGGAAACATGAACCCAACACAAAGACGCAGACTCGACACTGAGAGACAGACAGAAAATGACACCTGGCACTAAACCCACACAAAACATGAGAACACAAATCCTAATCACAAATCAACAGAAACATGAACCAAGTAATCATCATCACCACCACCACCATAATCAGCAATACAAGAGAATAAGAAAACAATCCATCATTCAAAACTAAACCAAAACATAATAAACTCAAAATACTGGGTCCGATGGACCCAGAACCGTGACAATTTCCTCCATTATCAAGTCAAGAGACTTTTTAATGTCCTCGACTTCCTCAGCTGTCGGTGTCCTCTTCGGCCCCATTTTATCTGGTTATCCTGGTAGCAAGTTCAGTCAGCTGATTCGTCAGTCAGTTGTTAGCCAGGTAACGTGTTGGCTAGCCTGCAATTACCTCGTTAACTCCATTAGTCCAGTCCAATATTCTGTATCAAAGTCTTAATCCAAACAGGGTTTTACCAAAGTTCCAACAATTTGAGTCTTTGCTCCATAAATTGATGGCCAAATTTGAAAAATCCACAGGACACGATCAAAACACAACTTTCAAACAAATGGCAAACAGGAAGTTTGTGGGGGACATCTAAAAGCTGATGTGTACCATAAACCTACGCATATGGATCAGTATTTAAGGTTTGAGTCTCATCATCCACTGGAGCACAAACTGGGTGTCATCAGGACGCTACAACACAGAGCGAACATCATCCCCACTGACACAGTGGCCAGGTAAGCAGAAGAACAGCACATCAAGAAGGCCCTGAGTAAATGTGGCTATCCCAGCTGGACTTTTGTCAAAGCTGGGAAGGCGCCAAAAGAAAGCTCCAGCCGATCCAGGAGAGAAGGACAACCGCTGCCCACGTGAAAACTTCTTGTGATCCCATATGTGTCAGGAGTATCGGAGTAGCTGAGACACATTTTTTCTAAACACCAGGTCTCTGTGGCTTTTAAACCCCAAAACTCACTGCGCCAGAAATTGACCCACCACAAGGATCGGGTACCCTGACACAAACAGAGTAACATAGTGTACGCTGTTAAGTGCCAGGAGGATTGCCAGGATTTATACATCGGGGAAACCAAACAACCTCTGGCGAAGCGGATGGCACAATACAGAAGAGCTACCTCGTCAGGCCAGGACTCTGCAGTCTACTTACACCTACAGGCCAGTGGACACTCTTTCAACGATGAGGATGTACACATCCTGGACAGGGAGGAACGCTGGTTTGCGTGTAGTCAAGGAGGCCATTTACGTGAAAAGGGAAAGACCATCTCTGAATCGAGGAGGGCGCCTAAGGGTACATGTTTCGCCATCTCACAATGCTGTGATTTCAGCCATTCACCAACTCTCTGTGAATGGTACTCATGACCATTGATCAGTGGGCTTTGATCAGTGGGTTTTGGTCATACCATACCATAATTAAGATTAAGGAACTGACCTCCCAGCCCATCGTTCCTTCAGTGGGCTGGTTTCAGTCATTATGCAAATGTACTGTTTATAAGATTGGGGAAACCTGCAGTCACTTGGATGAGAGACGAAACGTTTCTCCCACAAAACGCTACGTCCAAATGAACAGAATCAACTTTTGGAGAAGGAAGAGACTGTTGAAGGCAACGAGCTGTGACTGCTGTGAAGTGTTCTCACTCTATTTTCTCTCTGTGTCAACATACATGAGGCCGTTTCAGCTGCTTAGTTATTCAGTGCAATACACCACAAACACCTTTATACAACTAAATATACTGAGAGCACACTGCTGTGTTTGCTGTGTTAACCATCCATATATCCAGCTGTTTGGGGCCAAGTCTGCTTCCTCATCCTTGGGAAAAAGCCTCAAAGATTTTGACTTGAAGCCTTTTGGGATTTGGTTCGATTTGTTGTTCTACACAATGTGAAACAAAGCTACAAGCCACTGTGGAACAATGGGGGACTCAAACCTAGGGTCCAACCTGCTCCAACAATAGTTAGAAGGATTTTATTAAGTCTCATTTTCTGTTCATTAGGAAAACATCAATAATGAAGAGCACATGTTTATAGAGGCTGTTAGGTTTTTGTATTGTTGATTGTCATTTATGCTTAGAAATATCTACTTATATATGCTTAGAGTTTTATAATTAGGTGTAGATTGGTAGAGGTGTGATCCTTAATAGTCTGCAAACTTTGTGTGCATTCCAGAGCACTCTGGGAGTATGGGAGAGGTCGTACCTTGTCTAATTGTTTTATGGTAGGATAAACGAATCTATGTCTGTTTTAGGCTAAGTGCATTTTGTTTAGATGAACTGCTGGACTTCCAGGCCAGCAGATTTAGGAAGTCATTAATGGGTTCACACACACACACACACACACACACACACACACACACACACACACACACACACAGGGTATTCTTTGTTCACATGCATATCTATGTAAGATGTTATATGTTAATGACCCTATGCATATTCATGTAACCACAATGAAAGAAGTGCTATGGGGAACCTGGCTGAGAGTCTGACGGAGGTCAAGTGGATGGAACGACACTTGGCTCCAGACAGGCCTCCCCGTGCACGGAAACATAAAGAACTCTGCCTACTCGTGTCTTGCTTTGCTGTGTAATTACATTGTCTTCAACGTTCCAGCGAATCGGGTTAAGCTACAAACCTATCAGAGGCACATTCAGACCAATAACAACAGTCCATTCACACTGACCTCCACCTATTTAAATGCGAGTAAACACATAATGGTTCTGGTGCTGATGTGGTATTTGGGACAGGTGATGATGATGATTTTCAACTTAGTCTCAGGTTTGATTACACTGAACCTGCACTGCTTTCTTCTGTTTATGACAGATTTATACCCAAAGTCTCAGCTGGATAAAAAAGAACGAGGAAAAACTAATTTGTTGAGAGAATTGTAAACAAATGTGGTGAGAGTGTTGTAAGTGTTGTTCCTCTGGTTTTCAAACATGAAGTGTAGTTTTGGACTTTCATTTACTGCTGGTTCAGTTAATTTTGGTCGGACAGTGATGAAACCTGCAGTCTCAGAATCTGTGAGAAGTCTGCTTTCAGCACGCACAGCATTGTTGTCTTGTGTGCTATGGATGCACCTCTGCAAACTCATCACTATTTTCACCATAAAGTTTCTACTTACACAATAACAAAAGAGCATGTAGTTCCTGGAGAACTATTTCCTAAACTATTTCAAAAGAACTTTTAGAACTTTTCAACATAAGAGTATGTTGCACTTCAGAAGACCTCCACATCTCCTCTTATCAGAGGACTGCCTTATTATTAATTTGCTAAATCTGTCAGTTGAAGAAAAAAAAAACAATGCTTGATCTCACCTGAGAGTTTCCAGTGTACAGTGTGGACTCTTCAATCCTTCAGACAGAAGCGTCACACCTGAATCCTTCAGGTTAATGTTACTCAGGTCCAGCTGTCTCAGATTAGAGGTCTGAGAGCTGAGACCTGAGGACAGAGCTTCACAGCTTCTCTCTGACAGGTCAAAGTGACTCAGTCTGAAAAATAACAGATAAACAATTAAAAAAAGAAAACACTTATGTTGAAGTGTAATGAGATACTATTAGAATTAGCAATATTTAATCTTGTTTTTGTCAGGAAACTGAGCACTGATGCAGAGCGACACATGGAGAGAATTACAGAAGTGAAGAGAGAAAAGCAGTGAAAGAACACTGAATTTTTCAGTGTGCTTGTGGTTATCAACAGAATGTGTCAGATTTTTAGTTGTCAGTTTTTAGAAGAACTGATAGTTATCACTTAGATAACAACCACAGGCCAGGTCTAGAAGGCACTTTGGTAAGAGTTATCCCCAGAAATATTTCAGAAATGCAGACAATTTCTGCTTAAATGTATTCAATATTGAACAAAGTGAGTACTGATGATCACTTAATAGTTTTATAGATTTTTCAGACATCAGCAGTCATGACTTCTTTTGTTTAGTTTTTATATTTTATTATAGTTGTTCACACATGATTTGTGTTAACTAGAATAAACATTTAAAAAGTAAAGGTATGATCACATATTTACTTACAGAGCTTTGTTCGAGGCTTTGGCCACTGGCAGCAGCCAGTCATCTATTTCTACTTACATTTCTTTCTGCGAATAATGGTGATTACTTTGAAAAGATGAGCTATTTTCCCCAATAACCAGATAGATTAGTACTTTGGTAACAGTAAATCACAGGGTGAGCTGAATAAAGGACACTCAAGTCTGGCTTGGAAAGGAATGAAGTCCATGGTGGGGAACAAGGACGAAAGATGAATGTGATGCTGAATCAGAAGAGAAAATGGACTCATTTGATTCCAGCTTTGATACTATTTTAATGAAGAGCTTTGTGATTTTAGCAAAGGGCTGGTAGCTCTGAGAGTCCCACTGATGAGGTGTCTGTGAAGGTTCGCAGTCATCTAAAGAGCTTAGAAAAAAGGCATCTGGACTTCTTTAAGTTGCTTGAAGACGTGTCACCTCTCATCCAAGAAGCTTCTTTAGTTTTAGGGTCAAATGGTGGAGAGTCCAGATTTAAGCCCTAGGGGAGAGTCTGCCAAGGGGGTCATGAACCCCCTGTTTATCCTTTACCTAATCACATGAGCCAAGGTGTGAAAAGGGGTATAAGTCATAATGAGGCATGGTTTCGGGTGTGCTCATTATAAAACCCAGGCCCACCCTATCATTTCTTGAGGTTAGCCTCTGTACAAACAGACTTCAGCCATATGAGAGTGAGTGTGAGTGAATGAGAGCACACACAGGACACTCTGATATCTGAATGTGTGTGACTCAGTGAAACAGAGGATTGTACTGTGACTGACAAACAGTGATTAAAGAGAAAGGTGTTTGGATTAAAATAGACTACGCTAAAATGAACGTGCTATTGAAATCTAAACTGACTAAAATGTGAAGTACAGATTATTTAGATGTGAAAGAGAGAGACTGATAATAAGGTGGGACTGAAGATCAGTGAAGGGCATGTAAACACCTGATTGGTTGACTAGATATCAGACCGAAGTTTCCCTGTGGATTATAACTTTAAGAAGATGTGACATTCATCAAGGAATCCTGCTCTCCGGATTATTTCCATGAACACTGAGCTGGAACACATCTACAGTGCTCTCACCATGAACTTCTCTGTGTACATTCACTTTTTAACCCTTTGTGAAAAAATAAAGGTTTAAATCTGAGTATTAATCTATGTTAGTGCAAATACCTCTAATAGGTTGCTTTGGCCTTTCCAAGTAATATCTTCCCTTGGAGTCTGTGGTACAGGCTCGTAAAACCATCTTAGTTTAACAAGCACTACAATCTAACAGGTGTGACTGATAAGATCTGACCTGCAAGGATACTCAGGTTTATTTGTATCAGGACAAGCAGGGAAGACATGGACGTCAAATCTGTCAGGCTACCCGAGTCCCCTCACCCACATCAGCTGCATTATCTACTGAGTCAGACTCAGAGGATCAGGGATCAGAAGTTCTACAAAGAGTAGAACAAGACTTCATTTATAGAGATTTGTTGGCATACTGATCTAGTGTCAGCACAATTTTCATATCATATTCGTCTCAGCACAACTAAAACATGGTGACTGACCTCAGAGTTTCAAATCGACAACGTGGATTCTCCAGAAGAACACACAGCTGCTTCACTCCTGAATCCTGCAGCTTGTTGTAGTCTCCACTCAGGTCCAGCAGTCTGGGATACGAGGGGTTGGACTTCAGCGCTGCTGCCAGATAATCACAGCTGATCTCTGACAAATCACAGTCCTTCAATCTGAATGAAAGATGTAAGTTTATTAGACAAAGTGTGAGCTTGAAATCATTCAGTGTTTCATCATCTGTTCAGAGCTGAAGACGGTTCAGAATGTAGAAGTTTAGAAAATGGAAACTCCAAACAGCTGAAGCCAACAGGAAGCAGCTTCAAACAAACACAACAAGAGAAAAAACTCTGAATGTTTTACATTAAAATCATTCATTTATCATAAAAACAGGACAAAGACTTGAAAAAGTCGTGTTTTTCCTTCCAGGAACCACATGGTTCACTTTTCAAGGTGATATGTGAAAGAAATGGACATATTTGAAGTCCAACACCGTTTTCCAGTCACATTATTAACCTCCTAAGACCCGAACTCTTCCACAACATGCATTTTTAATTTCTCTTGGATATTTGGGCATATTGGGGCCCAATGAATGTAAAAACAAAGAATTTCCTTTTTTTTTTACCTTATTTTTGTTTTTAAGAAAAATAAGAGCCACAAATGAGGATATTCATTTAAAATTTTGATAGAACAGTAGCAGTATAATGTCCTTGTAAGTGGATATCAGGCCCATGTAGAGCAAAATTGAGTATTTTGGTCTAAATAACCCAAAATGTGTTGTCCACATATGTGGACGGCAGGTCCTAGGAGGTTAAAGCAGACAAACTACAAGCTCGTTTTCACTCCAACAAGTCATCTTCTGACCTGGACTAACAACACTGGCCTCTATGTGAAGCTGGCTGTGAGACCAGTGCTCAGGGACCGTCTACAAAGTGCAACACTGAAAGAACATCACACACTAATTTGCTTCCAGCACTTTCACACAAACATCTACTTTTATTACTTTCACCAAACTCTGTGGATCCTTTATTGGAAATTCAAATGGGATTCAAATGGTCAGACAAAAGAGAGTTATGAGGAAATATGATGAAATGTTGTGTATTAGCAGGAAGTTATTGAATCATTTTCCTGATGAACCAAACAAAATGATTGACAAACATGTTTTTACAAACTCAGTGTTGGACTTTGATCAGCATGATAATCCTGATGTGTAAAGGCATTTTAGGCTATTGGTGTGCTTTCGGAGAGGTGAAAACGCATCAAATCTGACTTTTTTGACCCTATGCGACCCATACATGATCATGTTATGACAGTCTGAACAGCACAAATCCAATGTTTTCAAATCCGGCCTAGGTCACTTTCATATGTGGTACTGAATCTGATACATATCTGATGTTTAAGAAAGCAACTGCTGTGTGAATGGTCATGTCGCATTAAATCCATCTTTTACGTCACTGACACAAGACAGACGGCCATTTATCAGCGCCAGAGAAGACAAATGAGAAAGCATGGCGGTGGTAACCACAGATGGAGCAAGTTAGTGGACAGAAACTGAGGTTTTGGACTTGATTAGCATATGGAGAGACGATTCTAAAGAAATCGATAGACTGCTGCAACAACACCTACTAGCTCTGTAGTTGCCATTTTTACTTCCATAAACAAAGTGCGTCGTGTGTGACGTCTTCTTTTGCGCATGTGGGCCGCAAACTGTTCACACTAGAGCACGTTTGCTTTCACATTTTATTTGTAGTGTGAAAAACCAGACAAAAAAAAAACAAAAAACATCAGATTTGATGAAAAAATCAGAATTGAGCATTAAGATCTGCAGTGTAAACGTAGCCTTTGTGTTGCTGTATGAGAGTCGAGTTATTACTCAATATTTATGGAGGATGTTTTTAAAAAGGGCTTAAATATGTGACAGATATTTAATCCCATGTCAGTTTGGCCTCATCCTGGGCTGGATTATTCAACACACTGACCACAGATCCATCCAAGAGACAGGAAACTAAACCAACAGAATAATAAAGAGCACCATTTGATTTTCTTACATTTTAGCTCTTCAAGCCAAACATACTAAAAACATGAGCATATATATGTTTTCTGATAAAATGATGTCACAAGTAGAATAAAGTGGTGGTGTTACAGCCGGCCTTTCTCCCCTCAGCTGCCGAGGCTTTTAGTGTTAGTCCAATAATCACTCAACTGGCATGGTGACTCCAACTTTAATGGCCGCCTTCTTTCGTACAACCCCAGAAAAATACTGCCCCTCCAAAACTCCCACTCCCCCTTCCCCCTCTGCGCGTAGCCATGCCCCCCTTCACTGGACACTTGCACAGTGGGACAGATGCATCTTAACAATCTCCCCTTTTTCATATAAGGAAAGGAAAACAGATTAGAACAATTTCTTTTTTTCTTTTTGGACAATATAACAGCTTAACATAACATAACACTCCAAGCTAGTGTTTAAAAAAAACATTTTTATGAGTGTTAATTTTTTTTATTTTTAGTCATTAGTCCTTTCAGTTTTCTAGCTGCCATTCCCCTTCCCTCAGGGCTCTCAGCAGTCCAAGTGCTGATGTTCCCACTTTTGTCAGGCAGTTAGCAAGCTGCTCTTTGGTAGATGTCCATAAATATGTGACAGATAAAAAGATGTCCCGGGTGCAGCGGCTCTTAGCTCTCCAGTTCGGTGCTCGTTTTTACTTTTACTGTGTATATTTTTGAATGTTTGCAATGCCGCCATCTCTTACAGTCGCCAGAACCCAATTGACCTAGGTTTCAACTATAGTTTGTCTGTTTCTGGCGACTATCAGCGAACACACAACATCCTGGAGGAGATAGCGAGACCGCCGGGGTCACCGTGGATGGTCTGCCCGCCCAGCAAGCGTAGAAGGTGACGGAGGGAGAGAAAGCAGAAAAGGGGATGCCGGTCGGGCTCAGATGCTAGGCTACGAAAACAACCACACCGGCCAGCACTTCCGAGCCTTTTCCTATCGAACGCCAGATCCATCACCCACAAATTAGACGAACTGGAGCTACAGATAGCAAGCACGAGCTTTGCACGTAACTGCAGCATTATTCTTATTACGGAGTCGTGGCTTCACCCGCTGATTCCCGACGCTGCAGTTGAGTTAGCAGGCCGCACGCTACACCGGCATGACAGAAACAGCAACTCAGGTAAAAGCAGAGGAGGGGGGCTATGAAGTTTACGTACATAAAGAGTGGTGTTGTAACAGCAGGATCATTCACACACACTGTTCTCCTGATTTGGAGGTTCTGGCAGTCTCATGCAGACCTTTTTACATCCCGAGGGAGTTTACAGTAGTTATTGTGATAGCTGTTTATATACCGCCGGATGCTAACGTTGGCACGGCTCTCAGCCACTTGCTCAACACCATAAACAAACAACAGCTTGCCCACCCCGATGGGGTTTGTATTGTCGCCGGCGACTTTAACAAAGCGTGCCTAAAGACTGTGCTTCCTAAACTTGTCCAGTTTGTGGACTTTGCTACGAGAGGAGAACACACCTTGGATCATGTCTATTCAAACATCAGGCATGCTTTCAGAGCAACACCCCTCCCCCACCTGGCTGGATCTGACCACCTCTGCATGTCCCTCACCCCCACCTACACCCCCCTGCTGAGAAAAACAAAGCCCCAGACAAAGACAATAACAACCTGGCCTGAAGGAGCCCTCTCTCAACTGCAGGACTGCTTCTCATCTACTGTATGGGATTTATTCTCCAGCCTCAACCTCCAGGAGTACACGGACACTGTACTCTCGTACATCAGGAAATGTGTTGATAATGTCACCGTCAACAAAAGGGTCAGGGTGTTTCCAAACCAAAAACCCTGGATGAACAGCGAAGTGCAATCCCTCCTAAAAAGCTGCAACACTGCCTTCAAGTCAGGGGACAGGGCTGCGTACAGGGCGGCCAGGGCAGACCTGAGTAGAGGCATCAGGAAAGCTAAGGCTGCCTATAGAAGGAGGATTGAAGATCACTTTGCTGACAACGACCCCAGAAAAATGTGGCAGGGGATCAATAACATTACCAACTACAGAAGCAATAACCAGGCGACATCTAGGATTGATGCCTCGCTGGCTGAGGATCTAAATCGTTTCTTCGCCCGCTTTGAGACGACCAGGCCCTCAGCTGTCACACCACTTCCACCCGCCCCCAGCACCGGCACACTAACACTTAGGGAACATCAAGTGAGGTGTGCTCTAAGGTCAGTGAATCCCAGGAAGGCGGCAGGTCCTGATGGAATACATGGAAAGGTTCTCAGAGCATGTGCTGACGAACTGACCGGAGTCTTCACTAAAATCTTCAACCTTTCCTTGTCATTAAACACCGTCCCGCCCTGCCTCAAAACCTCCTCCATCATTCCCATCGCCAAAAAGACAGCTGTGGTCAGCCCAAATGACTACAGGCCTGTTGCACTTACGCCTGTAGTGATGAAGTGCTTTGAGAGACTGGTCTGTCAGCACATCAGGGCCAGTCTGCCTCCCACTTTGGACCCCCACCAATTTGCCTACAGGACAAATCAATCCACCGAGGACGCTATCACCATAGCGCTCCACACTGCGCTGAGTCACCTGGAGCACAGAGGAAGCTATGTAAGAATGCTCTTTCTGGACTTCAGCTCAGCATTTAATCACATCATCCCAGAGATCCTGGTCCAGAAACTGTCTCACCTGGGACTCTCAACCCCCATCTGCCTCTGGATCAAGGACTTCCTGACAAATAGACCACAGTCTGTCAGACTCGGCCCCCACCTGTCCAGCACCATCACACTCAGCACCGGGTCTCCACAAGGATGTGTTCTGAGTCCCCTCCTGTTTACGCTCTACACATCCGACTGCTCCCCTACCCATCTCTCAAACACCATCATAAAGTTTGCGGATGACACCACTGTGGTTGGACTCATCTCAAGGGGGGATGAGTCGGACTACAGAGATGAGGTCAACAGACTGACTGAGTGGTGTTCAGTTAATAACCTCCAACTGAACACCACGAAAACTAAAGAACTTATCTTGGACTTCAGGAAGGGCAGAGCAGACCCGGCCCCACTGTACATTCACGGGAGCTGTATGGAGAGGGTACACTCCATGAGGTTTCTGGGCGTGCAGATCTCTGATGATCTCTCCTGGACTGCAAATACCACGGCGGTGGTAAAAAAGGCCCAGCAGCGTCTCCACTTTCTGAGAGTGCTCAGGAGGAACAACCTGGAGGAGAGGCTGCTGGTGACATTCTACAGAGCCACCATAGAGAGCATCCTAACGTACGGCATAACAACATGGTATGCAGGGTGCTCAGCTGCAGACAGGAAAGCACTGCAGAGGGTCATCAACACAGCCCAGAAGATCACTGGCTGCTCTCTGCCTAGCCTGGAGGTCATTGCAAACTCTCGGTACCTCAGCAGCGCTGGCAATATCATCAAGGACCATTCTCACCCCAGCAATCAACTGTTTGAACTATTACCGTCAGGCCGACGGTACAGGTAACATAAAACCAGGACAAACAGATTCAGGGATAGCTTCTTTCCCAGAGCTATCACCGTAGTAAATAAGCACAAAAACAATTGAACCTGCTTAGCTACACCATACTGTCACCGTCAATTATTATGCTGCTGTCACGATCGGGCGAATTACACACAGTAATTCGGCGTGCCCGTGTGGCGTGCTGGCTAGACCCAAACGCGGCGAAGGCTAGCGGTGGGTTGGAACAGACATGCAGTTACTCTAGTAACGATCAGCGCACGAAGCGTGGCTTCGGAACTGGCGTTACAGACGGAGAGCGAGCAGAGCCGGGATGAGAAAAAGAATCGAGAGGAAAAACACTCACAGTTGCTGAATCAGGCGGAGACTGACGTAGGCAAGGTTTCGGAGCTCCTGACATGAAGAGAACGATGTCTGAGCGGCGAACAGGTGGGTGGCGTCTCTCTTTTAAACCCGGCCCCGTGATCAGCTGATCACCGGCTGACAGGACCCCCCCCCCGAAGACCGGCACCCGACGGTCCAGGACGGCGGCGACGGAAATCCGAGATGAGGGAGGGATCCAAGACGAAGCGGGACGGCACCCAGGAGCGCTCCTCCGGTCCACCAAATACTGGACCCCCCGACCCCGGGGACGGGAGTCCAAGATCCGCCGGACAGTGTAGACATCGACGAACCTGGGCGGGGCCGGGGCCGGGGAGGGGGGTGCCAGCGAGGAAGTAATGCGCCGTTTAAGCTGCGAGACGTGGAAAACCGGATGGACCTTCATGGCGGGCGGAAGCCGGAGACGATAAGTCACGGGGTTGAGCCGGGCAGAGACCTCGTATGGGCCAACGAACCTGGGAGTGAGCTTCTTGGACTCGGTGTGGAGCCGCAGGTGCCTTGTGGAGAGCCAGACACGATCCCCCGGCTGAAGAGGATGAGCCGGGCGGTGGCGGCGACGATGCTGCTTGGCGTACAGAGCGTTGGCTCGGGAAATGGCAGCCCGCGCCTTGATCCAGGCCTGACGACAGCGGCGGACCATCCGTTCAGCAGCAGGCACGTTGACCTCCGCCTCCTGGTGGCTGAAGATAGGAGGATGAAAGCCATGACAGACTTCAAAGGGCGAGAGACCGGTGGCAGAAGAGACGTGAAGGTTATGAGACAGCTCAGCCCACAACAGGTAACGAGGCCAAAGCGACGGTTGGGCGGAGACGAAGCACCTCAAGAAGCGCCCCAGTTGTTGATTAGTCCGTTCAACCTGCCCATTGGTCTGAGGGTGATAGCCAGATGAGAGGCTGGGAGATGCTCCAATCAGGCGGCAAAAGGCTTTCCAGAACCTGGCGGTGAACTGGGGCCCCCTGTCGGAGACTATGTCCTTGGGGAACCCGTGAAGCCGGACGACATGGTCTAAGAAGAGCTCAGCTGTCCGTTTGGCGGAAGGGAGGCCGGCCAGGGCGACCAGGTGCACCGCCTTAGAAAACCGGTCTACAAAGGTGAGGATGGTGTCAAGACCGTCCACGGATGGGAGGCCGGTAACAAAGTCAAGGCCGACATGGGACCAGGGACGTCCCGGCACAGGGAGAGGGCAAAGGTCGCCAGCGGGAGGCTGAGTGGAGGACTTAGCCCGAGCACAGGTGTCACAGGCGGAAACGAATTCACGGACGTCCCGAGTCATGGAGGGCCACCAGAAGGCACGACGGAGGAGCTGGAGGGTCCTGTCAGGCCCCGGGTGACCAGAGAGCGGGGAGGAGTGAGCCCAGAGCAAGGCCTCCTGACGGCACCGGGATGGTACATAGAGTCTCCCAGCAGGGGTGTCAGGCGGAGGTGGTTCGGCGGTCAGGGCATCCCGGATAGAATCCTCCAGGGGCCACCGAAGGGGGGCAGCGAAGCAACGAGAAGGTAGGATAGGTTCAGGGTCTGACGTGAGGTCATCCTGGGCGAACTGTCTGGAGAGAGCGTCTGCCTTAGCGTTCTTGGAGCCAGGGCGGTAGGCGAGGTGGAAGTTGTAAGGCTCAAAGAATAAGGCCCAACGGGCCTGCCTTGGGTTGAGTTGCTTGGCAGAGCGAATATGGATCAGGTTCTGATGATCAGTCCAGATCAGAAAAGGGTCTTTCGCTCCCAGGAGCCAATGCCGCCACTCTTCTAAGGCCCACTTAATGGCCAGGAGTTCTCGGTCTCTGACACCATACCGTTGCTGCGTGGGAGAAAATTTCCTTGAGAAATAGTAGCATGGGTGAAGTTTTCCATCCGGGCCGTGTTGAGAAAGGATGGCGCCAGCGCCAACATCGGAGGCATCCACCTCCACTACAAAGTCTCTGGCAGGATCAGGGTGGAGCAGGACGGGGGCCGTAGTGAACCGTGGATAAGGTCTCGGAATGCCTGTTTTGCACCCGGGGAGAGGCAGAAGGGCTTAGGCAGGTTAGCTGGTTTGGTGAGAGATGTCAGTGGGGCGACAACAGAGCTGAAATTACGGATAAAACGCCGATAGAAATTGGCAAAGCCCAGGAAGCTCTGTAGCTGCTTAAGGCTGGAGGGCTGAGGCCACTGGGTCACCGCTTGGACCTTTTGCGGATCCATGGTCAGGCCATCGGGGGAGATGGTGAAGCCCAGGAAGGTGGTGGACCGCTGATGGAAAGCACACTTCTCCAGTTTGCAGAACAGCTGGTACTCGAGCAGCCTGCTCAGCACGGCCCTCACATGGCGAACATGGTCCACTTCGGTGCGGGAGTAGATCAAGATGTCGTCGAGATAAGCAAACACCCACCGGCCTAGCATATCCCGCAAGACATCGTTGATCAGATGTTGGAAGACAGCAGGGCTGTTGCAGAGGCCGAAGGGCATCACCAGGTACTCCCAGTGCCCGTTAGGGATGATGAAGGCCGTCTTCCATTCATCCCCTTCCCTAATGCGCACCAAATTATAGGCGCTGCGTAGGTCTAGTTTGGTGAAGATGCAGGCCTGGGAGAGGGAATCGAGTGCGGTGGACAGCAGAGGAAGAGGATGGCGGTTCTTGATAGTGACTTTGTTCAAGCCCCGATAGTCTATACAGGGGCGGAGCCCGCCGTCTTTCTTCTTGACAAAGAAGAATCCAGCAGCAGCAGGAGAGGTAGAGGGGCGAATGAAGCCCTGTTGGAGAGCCTCAGCAACGTACTCCTCCATGGCCTTATTCTCTGCGGGAGACAGAGAAAACAGGCGACCACGAGGAGGGACCGCTCCCGGGAGGAGCTCAATGGCCATGTCGTAGGAGCGATGAGGAGGTAGAGTCGAGGCTCGCCTCTTACTAAAGACCTCAGATAGGTTGTGATAAGTCGGAGGGATCTTATCCAGATCAATGGGCTCCGGGGGAGAGGCCTCTTCTGACTTCGAGTTCTTTTGGGTCCGAGACAGAAGGCAGCGGCGTGGACACTGGGGACCCCAACCCAGGATTTGGCAGGAAGACCAGGAGATGTGGGGGTCGTGTTGACGGAACCAGGGGTATCCAAGGATGAGAGGTGAGGAAGTGGCCGAGACTACTAGAAACCGGATCTCCTCCTGATGATCCCCGATAGACATGCGAACTGGCTGGGTCTGGAACTGGATCGGGTAGGGTTGGAGGGGTCGCCCATCTACTGAGGTCACTGGGAGGAATCGATCCACAGGAGTTAAGGGAATGCGAAGTCGGGAGGCTAGTTTTTGGTCGATGAAGTTCTCAGCGGCTCCGGTGTCCAGGAGGGCTTCAGATGAGAACTGTTGGCATTTCAGGTGAAATATTACTGGTAACAGAAAGCGGGAGGGGTCAGAGGAGGGCGAAAGGCCAGGTGGGACACCCCCGCAGTCTACCTGGCGTCGTCGTTTCCCGGACGTAGCGGGCACTGGGGACGACGGTGTCGAGCTGACCCACAGTAGGCGCAGAGACCCTCACGCCAGCGTCTCTTTCTCTCCTCTTTGGAGAGTCTGCCCAGCTGCATGGGCTCCTCGCTGGATGTACTGCTTGGGCTAGCAGCGGCTCCTTCAGAGGGGGGAGGAGGCTGCGAAGACGTGGCCCTCTGAGGCTGGAAGGGTTTGAAGGCCGGAGGGGTGTGGCGAGGCCGCGACATCACTCGTTGGTCGATCTTCAGGGCGAGGTCCACGGCCTCATCCAGGGTTTTAGGGGCCTCACGGCTGGTCATCTCATCTCGGATATAATCAGCCAGCCCCTCCAGAAAAATGGAGCGTAGAGAAGCATCTCCCCACTTTAGCTTAGCGGCCAGGGTACGAAATTGAGAGGCAAAGTGACAGACGGGTCGACTGCCCTGGCGTAAATGAAGCAGCTGTGACTCCACCTCCACTTCACTGCTCGGGGGAACAAATGTCTTTTTTAATTCCTCCACAAACAGGGCATAGTCATTGCAAGCTGCAGACTTATTGTTGTAAAGAGCCGCGGCCCATTCCTGTGCCTGGCCAGACAAGAGAGAGGTTAGCATTGCAACTTTTGCACGGGCGGTGGCGTATTTAGTGGGCTGACATTCAAACAGCATGTCTAAAGTGGCAAGCAAACCATCAGGCCGGCCATCAACTCCGTTCCACTTATCTGGTAGTCCGATCCGGGGCTCCCCGCTCACCGGCGCCGGCTGGCGTTGCAGCGAGGTGACGGAAGTGGAAAGTTGGAGGACAGTTTCGGTGAGAGACTCCATTTTTGTGCTCATCCGATCTACCACACCGCGAAGATATAGTACTTCGGCTTTCAGCTGTTCGAATTCCGCTGGGTCTATGTGCTGCTCAGACATCCTGTCACGATCGGGCGAATTACACACAGTAATTCGGCGTGCCCGTGTGGCGTGCTGGCTAGACCCAAATGCGGCGAAGGCTAGCGGTGGGTTGGAACAGACACGCAGTTACTCTAGTAACGATCAGCGCACGAAGCGTGGCTTCGGAACTGGCGTTACAGACGGAGAGCGAGCGGAGCCGGGATGAGAAAAAGAATCGAGAGGAAAAACACTCACAGTTGCTGAATCAGGCGGAGACTGACGTAGGCAAGGTTTCGGAGCTCCTGACATGAAGAGAACGATGTCTGAGCGGCGAACAGGTGGGTGGCGTCTCTCTTTTAAACCCGGCCCCGTGATCAGCTGATCACCGGCTGACAGCTGCTAGTCTTACTGTCATTATATTAATGCTGCTATCCTGTATATATTGTACTTACTATTGTTTGTTTTATTGTACCTTTTATATTTAACATTTATATTTATTATTGTATTTTTGCACCAAGGGAGTGGCACTCCAATTCCATTGTACCCTGTACAATGACAATAAAGGCTATTCTATTCTATATGATTTGCGGAATAGTTCCTGTGTGCATAAGTTCTGTGATGCTACTGATCAGTTTTGTGCTTGATGCCAGGATGGAAATGTCACACATGATGTTGGGTTTGCTCTGTCTTGCTACCCACAGTATCTGTCCAGTCTTGGATTTTAACATGTCCATCTCTGTATCTGTTAGAGGAGCCTCCCACTGTGGTGCCCTGGTGGGATCAAGAGGAATAGGCTGTAGGTTTTTTATGTACGCATCTTGTTGTAGTTGTATTTCATTCTGAAGATAGTGAACCTCCATCCCGATGTAGTTGAAGGTGTTATGTTCTTCTCGTCCAAATTGAAAAGCAGCTTTCAGTTTGGGGATGACAACTGTGGAGAACATGTCGGAACCACAACACATAACGTCATCTACATGCAAGTACCCCGTCCCCTTACAGAGATCATCTAGGCAGTATAAGACAGCCGGATCGACTTTTGACATTGTGCCTCCCAGCTTCTGCATGGTTTCTGTTAGGTCTAATTGTTGAATGTTGCCATTGTGTTTCTTAAATTTGTACAGTCTTAGTTCAAGCAGTATTATCAAAGCTATTCCTTTGATCCTGAGCACCTCTAACCACTTTGTGTTGGGGGAGGTTTTATTGCAGATACATCCTATCTGGAAGATCTACTTCCTTTGATGTAAGCTTCCTGCGTTTACGACCCTTTGGTCAGCAGGAGGACACACACACACACACACACACACACACACACACACACACACACATACCTGCATATATATACATACAGTGCCTCGTCTTTGTAACCAAGGGGGGTTAAGAGGGGAGGTACGTGTTGTAAACTATTGTGTGAACTGTAACAGTTTGTCAATAAATAGCTGCGAGGGAAGCTGCTCTTTGAAGGACTTTGGGCTGGAGACAGGTTAGGAGCGTGAGCTCCAAGAGCTGCTTCTTGACCAAAGGCCTCCCTTGCGCAAGTAATCGATCGAACACTGTTGCCTTGTTTTTCTTTCATGGGAATAAGTCCTGGATACAGCGGGGTCTGAGTTTAGACCCAACAGTTTCTTTCACCTTATTGTACCAGAATAATGAAGCATCTGCCAGGCCATAAACACATTTGTTCAACTTCCCTATAGTTCCTTTGCTCTGCGCTTCTTCAGGTGGTCGGCTGTACACGTCTCAAGTTAAATCTTTACCTTGCAGAAAAGCTGCTTCAATGTCCACAGAGTTCAGTTTCCATTGATTTTTGACATATCACTACTCCATACACACATATCACCATCTCCAGGGACTTGGAGAAACATGTTGATGAGTCTTTTGGAAAGCCCCATTTTCTCTTCTTCATGTCTTGACCGACCGGGTTCTGGCTGGTCCTCTTCCACAGGTCTGTGTTTGAGATCTTCTGAACCCAAAACTGAACCCTGTGGAACCCCGCAGGTAGAAAAAGAAAACCAGTCTAAGGCGGTACCAGATATAATAGCCACAACCTTCAGCCTGTTAATTAGGAATTTTTGGTCAATGGTATCGAAGGCTGCACTATGATCAAGCAAAATGATCACAAAACAATTTCCTGCATCAGATGCCATTAGCAGATCATTAAGATAAGATAAGATAAGATAACCTTTATTAGTCCCACATGTGGGAAATTTGTTTGTCACAGCAGGAAGTGGACAGTGCAAAAGTTATGAAGCAATAATTAGAATAAAATAAAATAAGAATAAATACAGTACACAACTGTACAGAATAGAATAGAATAAAATACTATATACAGTAGAATAAAATAGAATAAAATATACAATAAGATAAAAATAGAATACAAATGCTATATACAACTGAGTAAAAAATACAACGATCCCAGGAAGATTATTGCACATTAGTGTTATTGCACATGTGTGGATGTGTGTGTTTGATCAGTTAAAGTCTTTGTTGTGGAGTCTGACAGCAGTGGGGAGGAAAGACCTGCGAAATCTCTCCGTCCCGCACCGTGGGTGCCGCAGTCTCCCACTGAAGGAGCTGCTCAGTGCTGTCATAGTCTCATGCATGGGGTGGGAGATGTTGTCCAACAGGGATGAGAGCTTAGCCGCCATTCTCCTGTCACTCACCACCTCCACTGGGTCCAGAGGGCATCCTGGAACAGAGCTGGCCCTTTGGATCAGCCTGTTCAGTCTCTTCCTGTCCCTAGCAGAGATGCTGCCACCCCAGCAGACCACACCGTAAAAGATGGCTGAGGCCACCACAGAGTCATAGAAGGTCTTCAGGAGTGGGCCCTCCACTCCAAACGACCTGAGTCTCCGCAGCAGGTACAGCCTGCTCTGCCCTTTCCTGTAGAGGGCGTCTGAGTTATGAGTCCAGTCCAGTTTGCTGTTCAGATGAACACCAAGGTACCTGTAGCTGTCCACAGCCTCAATGTCCATACCTTGGATGTTCAGTGGTTGCAGTGGAGGATGTTTGTGCCTGCGGAAGTCTACCACCAGCCTCTTGGTTTTACTGGCATTGATCTGGAGGTAGTTCAGCTGGCACCAGTCCACAAAGTCTTGAGTCAGTCCTCTGTACTGTTGTAAGGGGACGACTCTGTAATGTCGTCCCCATCAGTGATCAGGCCGACTATTGCAGAGTCATCAGAGAACTTCTGCAGGAAGCACTGGGTGGAGTTGTGGGAGAAGTCTGCAGTGTAGATGGTGAGGAGGAACAGAGCCAGAACCGTTCCCTGTGGGGCCCCCGTACTGCAGACGACCCTGTCCGACACACAGCCCTGAGTCCTCACATACTGTGGTCGGTCGGTGAGGTAGTCCAAAATCCAGGTAGTGAGGTGATGGTTCACTCCAGAGTTCTCCAGCTTGTCCTTCAGAACCGAGGGAAGAATGGTGTTAAAGGCACTGGAGAAATCAAAGAACATGATTCTCACAGTGCTCCCAGCGGTCTCCAGGTGAGCGAGGGAACAATGTAGGAGGTGAATGACGGCATCATCCGCTCCAATGCCAGGCTCGTAGGCAAACTGAAGTGGGTCCAGTGATGAGCTCACAAGGCGCCGAAGCTGAGCCAGGACCAGCCGTTCCAGGGTCTTCATCAGGTGGGATGTCAGAGCCACCGGCCTGTAGCTGTTGAGGTCCTTGGGGCGTGAAGTCTTTGGCACTGGAACAACACAGGAGGTTTTCCAGAGCTGTGGGACTCTCCCCAGCCTCAGGCTCAGGTTGAAGAGGTGCTCCATCACCCCACACAGTTGGTCCGCGCAGGACCTGACGACCCTCGAGCTGATGCCATCTGGACTCGCAGCCTTCTTGCCATTAATCCTCCTCAGTTCCCTCCTAACCTGGGTGGTTGAGAGAGACAGGCTGGAGCCTTGTGTTGAATGTGTATTGGATGCTGTTGTTGGGGGTTGGGAGGAGTGAGCAGGGTGAATATAGGAGGTGTGAAGTGTCTGAGGTGGAACAGCAGCAGTGGGGGTGGGTGAGTCTGCAGCCGATGTTGGAGACTGCCTCATGGCTGAATCAAATCTGTTGAAGAAATGATTCAGTTCATTTGCCCACCTCACATCCCTCCCAGGCAGAGAGTTCTGATGTTTGTGGCCTGAGATGGTTCTGAGGCCTCTCCAGACTTCACCAACGTTGTTTTGCTGAAGCTGGTGTCAGGTCAGGAAAGATGCCCTGGTCAGGATATAATTTGCAACTTCCAAAAGAGCATGCCGACCATTGTAATTTTTAACAGTTTGACTGTAAGTGACGGGAGTGTACGGGCCGGCCTCATGTCTTGTTCATATTACCATGGCATTAATTACAAAATCTCCAAGTAGGGATAGTGCATTTAGATTCTTACACAGATTCTGCACAGACTTCGGTGAGTGAGAGGCTGAGTTGCAGGCTGACAGGAAACACAGGCTTGTGCAGGGCATGCTTTGCAAAAGTGAAACCGAAAGCAGAGTCTGAGTGCAAGTATTTTGAGCAGGTTATTTTATTCTGCATTGATATCTTTGATTAAGCTTTGATTAAGTTTTAAGCAGTTGTATTAGATTAAAATATTTGTTTTATATATATTACATATAAGTCAAGATCGGCACACACAGGATGGCCTTAGCCTGGTTGCTTAAGCTGAGGTCAATCAAAGTGCAGTGTGAGGATCACACATGTACAGACATATACACATACACACACATAGTTTCAGTACATGCTGGCCTTCTGTCGGGTGGAAAGGTTACGAGGCTTAGCTGATGAAGTGAAGGGTGAAATAAAGGGCAGCAGAAGCTGACACACATACACATACATAGAAGTAGACTCATTTAGTAGGTAAGAGTTTAATTATGTTTTGCTTGCGACTGCAAAGTTGTGCATGAGTGACAGTTTGTGCAGAATGTGGACCTGATGTTCCAGAAGATAAGCCTGGGCAGGATGGTGACAGGAAGCACCTGGGGTCGAGCCAAAGACAATGTTCTTTTTTAAAACTGTGTTCAAAGTTAACTGAACGGGTGTGGTTTTGGAGTGACGTATGCTGTATTGAGACTGCCAACCCTATAAAGCATTTGTCTGACTATTGCAAGTCAGTCCAACACTGAATCTGCTCTGTGTTGGGGCTCCAGATGTGTATACATTAAAATGTCGTCTAATTGCACCCGGCCGGATCAGTGGTGGTTATTTTGGATTCCTCCTAAATATCTAAACCTTAACACTGGTTCTCCATCTTTTGCCTGTAGCTATCCTTCCCATTCCTTATCAGTCCCCTCAACTCTCTCTGCACCCTTTTTAACTCCTCTTTGTCTCTGGATTTGAAGGCCCTCCTCTTCTGCTTGAGGACGGCTTTAATTTCTGGGGTAATCCAAGGTTTGTTGTTGGAGAAAAACCGTACAGTCCTGGTAGGTACGGTGTTAGCCACACAGAAATTAATATAGTCAGTAATGCATGTAGTAAGGCCGTCGATGTCCTCTCCGTGGTCGTCACAGATCACCTCCCACACAGTGGACTCAAAACAATCCTTAAGAGCCTCCTCGCTCTCCTCCGACCATCTCTGCACTGTGCGGGGGGCTGGTGGCTCCCTGCGCACTAAGGGCTCATACACAGAGACAAGGTGCACCAGGTTATGATCAGATCTGCCCAGGGGAGGGAGAGGTGATGAACTGTATGCCTCTTCTGCATTGGCATACAGTAAGTCCAGTGTTTTATTGTCTGTGGTTGGGCAGGTCACATATTGGTTGAAGGTGGGCAGTGTGGAGTCCAGTGAGGCATGATTAAAGTCCCCTGATATTATGAGAAGGGCTCTCGGAGATTGTGTTTGCAGTCTGCTGACCACAGAGTGGAGAGAGTCACAGGCTGCATTATATATAGACCCTTAAGAGAGCGGTCTCCATAGAGTGCTGCTTTTGAAAGCCAGACTGAAAAGGGACGAAAATCTGCAATCGGCATAGTAAGGATCTGAACTGATTTTCTACAATTTCTTTCTAGTAATGTACTTATAAATGGCAATCTTGAAATAGGACAATAAATACTAGTGGAGGTAGGATCAGCCCACCCGACCCCACCACAGAGGAAACTGTACCCACCCTAACATTCAATCCTCTCGCCTGTGTTTGGCAGCTATCAACCCAAATGGTGAGGTGGTGGTTAGTTATTATTGTAGTTTATGATCCCCAACATTAACCTACATTCAAATATATTCTCCAGGTACAATAGTGTTTCTGTTCCTAAAAGAATTTCATGAATGTGTTATTGTTCATGTCACATCTGTATGAAACAAACAGGAAGTGAGGTTTATCCTTCATGATCACAAACTGTTGCAGCATGTAAACCTGAGAACTGTGTGGAGCAGCTGACCTGTACGATGTCCACAACACAAACATTATTTACCATCAGTTACTGTGTGACTGAACCACGTGGGTGTACTAAGCATTGTTTTTAGTTTTAATAGCATACGGCAACATTCAGATGTGAATCTATACAGTAACACTTCAGCTTTAAATTACCCACAACATCAGCACATATGAGCAAACAAAGTAACTCACACACCTATTGTTCAAATTTAGTCATCTTTAGTACAAATATACCTCATTATTATGAATCTCACAGCTACCTACTCATTGAACTGAACAATAATTCTGTTTTACCATTAAAACAAAATATGTGACTGTAAAAAATCTTCAGACAGTGATTAAGAGTCTCCTAAGCCACCCAAAGATAAAGAAAAGTTCACCTGCCAATTCTATAAAGCTTGGTTGTTTATACAATAATATCATTTAATGATCAGCAGTGGGGATGTTTGGATCCTGACCTGAGAGTTTCCAGTGTACAATGTGGACTCTGCAGTGCAGCAGACAGAAGCTTCACTCCTGAATCCCGTAGGTCATTGTTACTTAGGTCCAGCTCTTTCAGACTAGAGGCCTGGGAGTTGAGAACTGAGGACAGAGCATCACAGCTTCTCTCTGAGAGGTTACAGCCACTCAGTCTGGAAAAACAAACAAATTAATTAAATCAGTCAAATGAAACATTTTTAATGCCAGGATGCAATACAATTATTGGTTAACTAAATAGCTTAATTAAAACACAACTCTTCTTCTATATCAGCACTTACTCCTTGTAAGCTCCACCTGCTCCACCTTCTGAGTCAGAAGACATGAAAACAAACTGTAAATCTAGTAGAAACATGATTGGAAATCTTCTCAGATCCATTTGTACATTTAGAGCCTGATACTGAAATATAGCAGCACGGACATTCACAGCAGCAAAGGTTTCCTGCTGATTGGAGCTGGCTTGGCCCTGGCTTATTGAAGATTAAAGAAAGCGGAATCAGTTGTTCAAAACCCCACAAGGCTGCCCACTTTGATTGAAACGATGGGACGGGTCGTGACTTCTCAAAATGGGCACATTGAACGCAGCACGGATAAGACCTTGGAGAAGCTCGACGCTGCTGTGAGCACTCAGACTTTGCTCTTAGAGCGAAAATTGGATTACATCTCGGAGAAGCTCACGGCTCTCCAAAGGGAGATTGAGAGACCAGTGTCGAACTGCTAAAACGGCTGTGAAATTGACATGCAGTTGTTCACACTAAAGGAATACCACCATCATTTCATGCGGTAACCATATCGGCGCCAGCTGTGGTCTCAAGGCTGAAGCTGAACATAACAAATTCTCACCCTGATAATAGACTGTGTTTAGACTATTCCTCCCCTACGCAAGGCCACCTGGGTCGGCTGGAAGACTGTTTATTTAGCCTGGCAGGGCGAAGGACACTCTCTCAGCTAACTAAGGACACACACACATATATACACATGCAGATATACACTCATCCTCCCTCCCCTTCCAAACGCCAATGCTTATCCTCTCCCGATACAGACGGTGGGTCGAGGGGATCAGGGCATATGCTGTAGGCCCGGATGCACTGTCTACTTGTCATGTGTTTCTATGGTGTATTAAGAATTTTCATGTGCTCTATGCTGAGGTGTTTTTTTCTGTTCTCAAACTGATGCTACGCTCATGCTGTCAAGAAATACCAAAGGTAGGTAAAACTCTGGTTGTTGCAGCCATCCAGTATGACATGCTTTGTACTGTTCTGCTGCAGTTTGTGACACCTGGTTGATGAGCTGTGAAGGATGATGAAACAAACACTTCACTCAATGTTTTCCTTCTAAACTGGATGTAATTTTGGCAGCCGAGAGTTTTTCACAATCTATCCCAGCTGCAAATAAATAACTTTACCCACTTGGATCGTTATCATTCAAGATTGTGAAAAGATTGTGTACTCGGAGAATACTGGTGATTTTAGATGAGAGAGATGATTTGAAAGATGATAAAGGGAAAGAGTTTTCACAACCTGAGGCCTTTTGTCTTTACTGTATAGGAAAGAGAAGGCAGTAAGGGAGGGAATAACACACAAGAAATGGTCATGGGCAGAGTCAAACTAGGCCCTGGAGTTACGACGCTAACTTTCAGTACTTGGGTCACCTGCCCAGCCAGGTGACCCAAGTACTGAAAGTTCCCCTCACACTGTGGAAGACTGAGGCAGAGATTAGTTTAAAGTGTAACTAAGGATGTTTCTATGGCTGCAATGATTCACTGAGTAATTCAAATGCTTTCTTTAATGCAGGACCCACCATGCATGTAAAAGCATGTTTCACCAACATTTGTGACTAAAAATAGACCTGCAGTAGAAATGTATCTAGGAACATGCATGTGAATATAAAGTATAACATTAGGCACATGCAGCTTCAGTTTTTACACAAAGACTGATAACACAACAGCAGCAGTGATGATCAGAGTTTATGGTGGATTCAGCGTCTCGAGTACACCAAGTTCTGGAGGCATCAAAGAGGCTACAATTGTATTGGAGAAATCCCAAAACTTTAGGATATAAATTCATACAAAGACAGAAAGCCTGGTGAAATAAATTACTGACACAGTTGGATGTTAAAAGTAAAGACATGAGTACAAATGTACTCACAGAGCTTTGTTGGAGGCTTTGACCACTGGCAGCAGCCTCAGAAGAGCCTCCTCTGAAGCAGAGTATTTCTTCAGGTCAAACACATCCAGATCTTTTTCTGATGACAGTAAGATGAAGACCAGAGCTGACCACTGAGCAGGAGACAGTTTATCTGTGGAGAGACTTCCTGATCTCAGGGACTGTTGGATCTCCTCCACTAGAGAACGATCATTCAGTTCATTCAGACAGTGGAACAGATTGATGCTTTTCTCTGCAGACAGATTCTCACTGAGCTTCAACTTGATGTACTGGACTGTTTCCTGATTGGTCTGTGAGCTACTTCCTGTCTGTGTCAGCAGACCTCGTAGGAGAGTCTGATTGGTCTGCAGTGAAAGACCCAGGAGGAAGCGGAGGAACAAGTCCAGGTGTCCATTTGGACTCTGTAAGGCCTTGTTCACAGCACTCTGGTGGAGAGATTTTAAATTGTTTTTCTTTTCAAAAAATTTTGATTTCTTGGAGGTTATTTGTTGTTTTTTCAGCAGATTTTTTCCAGAGTTGATGAAGGTCAGATGGACATGAAGAGCAGCCAGAAACTCCTGAACACTCAGATGGATGAAGCAGAACACCTTGTCCTGGTACAGTCCTCTCTCCTCTTTAAAGATCTGTGTGAACACTCCTGAGTACACTGAGGCTGCTCTGATATCGATGCCACACTCTGTCAGGTCTGATTCATAGAAGATCAGGTTTCCTTTCTGCAGCTGATCAAAAGCCAGTTTTCCCAGAGACTCCATCATCTTCCTGCTCTCTGGACTCCAGTGTGGATCTGTCTCAGCTCCTCCATCATACTTGACCTTCTTCACTTTGGCCTGAACCACCAGGAAGTGGATGTACATCTCAGTCAGGGTCTTGGGCAGCTGTCCTCCCTCTCTGGTTTCCAGCACATCCTCCAGAACTGTAGCAGTGATCCAGCAGAAGACTGGGATGTGGCACATGATGTGGAGGCTTCGTGATGTCTTGATGTGGGAGATGATCCTGCTGGCCTGCTCCTCATCTCTGAATCTCTTCCTGAAGTACTCCTCCTTCTGTGGGTCAGTGAACCCTCTGACCTCTGTCACCATGCCAACACAGTCAGGAGGGATCTGATTGGCTGCTGCAGGTCGTGTGGTTATCCAGAGGTGAGCAGTGGGAAGCAGTTTCCCCCTGATGAGGTTTATCAGCAGCACATCCACTGAGGTGGACTTTCTAGGGTCAGTTAGGATTTTAGTTTTGTGGAAGTCCAGAGGAAGTCGACACTCATCCAGACCATCAAAGATGAACACAACCTGGAAGTCTTCAAAGCTGCAGATTCCTGCTTCTTTGGTTTCAGTAAAGAAGTGATGAACAAGTTCCACCAAGCTGAACTTTTCCTCTTTCAGCACATTCAGCTCTCTGAAAGTGAATGGAAATATGAACTGGATGTCCTGGTTGGCTTTGTCTTCAGCCCAGTCCAGGCTGTATTTCTGTGTTAAGACTGTTTTCCCAATGCCAGCCACTCCCTTTGTCAGCACTGTTCTGATTGGTTCATCTCTTCCAGGTGAGGCTTTGAAGATGTCTTCTTGTCTGATGGTTGTTTCTGGTCTGTCTGGTTTCCTGGATGCTGTTTCAATCTGTCTGACCTCATGTTCATCATTGACCTCTGCAGTCCCTCCCTCTGTGATGTAGAGCTCTGTGTAGATCTGATTCAGAAGGGTTGGGTTTCCTGCTTTAGCGATGCCCTCAAACACACACTGGAACTTCTTCTTCAGAGCAGATTTAAGGTTACGGTGACAAACTGCAGCTTGAAGTTCTGAATGAAAAAAAAAAAA
The DNA here is from genome assembly GCF_001858045.2 of Oreochromis niloticus. Classification (NCBI taxonomy): domain Eukaryota; kingdom Metazoa; phylum Chordata; class Actinopteri; order Cichliformes; family Cichlidae; genus Oreochromis; species Oreochromis niloticus. The sequence continues at coordinate 78,005 of NW_020328090.1, read as the reverse complement.
ATCAGTTCACGTTTTACACAATACTCATGACAATTTCAGTCCACCTAAGAAATTGTGTGGATGCTTACAGCATCCACACAATTGTTTTCCTGTTTCTCTTTATTCTGTGGATGCCCTCAAAGGCATCCACACTATTGAGTTCCTGTTTCTCTTTATTGTGTGGATGCCCTCAAAGGCCATTTTCACCATTCAAATTTCACAAGATTCTGCTATTTCTGCTCATTCCTGCTATATCTTTTTGTGCTTTTAAATATTGTACTTTTAAAAATATTAAGCTTTTTATACAATATTTTTGCCCATTGAAATGAATGGAACACATTATCAATGTGGTCACTTGTTTCTGCTCGCCGGGCTGTGCTGTGTTTTAGCTCAGTAAGATGAGCAGCCGTTCTCAGACTGGGATGCCCGGGTTCAAATCCCGCTTATGGCAACATTTCTTTCAGTTAACAATTAAACTTTTTTTTTAAGTCTTTTCAGCACAAATCCCAGCTTTTTTCCCCTTTTTCAGCAAAAACCTCTTTTCAGCAGAATCTTCAGAATTTTCACCTCTTATCAGCACAAATCTCTGCTGTTTTCAGAAAAAAAACTCTTTTGAGCAGAAATTCTGCTGATTTACCTCTTTTCAGCTCAACTTTCTGCTTCTTTACCTCTTTTCAGCAGAAATTCTGCTAATTTACCTCTTTTTCTGCAGAATTTTCAACCATTTCACCTCTTATTTTCATGTCTTGAGACATTAGTAAATATTATCCATCAAATTAAATCTTTAGATAAATCCTCTTACTGCTCTGCAGACGGTCAGCCAGCTCCTCCTGCTTCATTCTCCTCAGGAAGTCCACTGTGATCTTCACAAATGCCTCTCTGCTGCTGCTCCTCTGCTCATAATCCTCATTCTGACTCTCTAAGCATTCTGGGTAATCTGGACTCAGAACCTTCTGGATCTTCTTCAGCTCCTTCTTCACAAAAGTGATGATGTTGTCCTCCAGCAGCTGGAACAGAATACTTTATGAATGATCCAATAAAAGACTGAAATCATGGAGCCAAACATCAGATCCATGTTGGACACACTGACAATCCACTGGTCTACAAAGAGCAGCATGGAGATGACTGTGAACAGAATAGATGTAAAAGTAGATGTTGTACATGTACAGACCATAAATATGGTGTCCAGCTGTGTTTGATGCTGCTGGGCAGACTGATCACTGGGAACCTCTGAGCTCTGCTGGTCCATTCTGTGGAGGAACAATAAGGAATCATGGAGATTTTGTGTCATTGTACCAACACACACACACACACACACGCACACGCACGCACACACACACACACACACACACACACACACACACACACACACACACACACTTTGATTATTGAAATGTGAATTTAGCATCTATAAGCTGTGTTCAGTTGCTTTTGATGCTTCCCTGTGTTTGACCTCACAAATGTGCTTCTGAAAGAACCGTTAAAAATTCCCATAAACACTTTTAAACCTGTGAAAAGCCTTTTTAGAAAAGTCCAAGCTGTTATATGTTGAACTCTTGGCTGACATTATATTACTACTAACGTTAATTCTTTCCCTTGTGCGCTCAGGTAACAGCTTGGCGTGTTTTTGAGCTCTTTCCTGCCTGTCCATCTGCCCGTCTGGAGTTTGGATCGCCACCGGCACCACTCACCTCTACTTTCCTGGAGCTCCCCTGCGGACCCTCACCCCTCCCTCCAGTTCCCAAGGCCTCGCCTCGACCATAAGACTCATACCCTCTCCCACGTATGCTGCTATTTCCCCGCTCCTCTCTCTTCCTCTTTCTGTTGCAGCCTCCCACAGTCCCGATTACAGCGTTCCTGTGTAACTCATTTCCCGGTCCCTTGGTTTTTCTAGTTTCTCGCGTGTTTTCCTTTGACCCTTCCGGGACACCCTTAGTTAAAATAAGGTTTATTTTTCATACTCCTGTGCGTATTGTCTCTGCTTCTGGGTCCAGCTTGTGTACTGAACTCCGATTCATGACACAAACATTTATTATTTTTTTATCCAGGAAACACAAACATGTAAAGGAGTCATCACAGCTCTCTGACCTCATTGGTCCAGATTCAGCACTGAAGAGTGGAGGTGGACCTTTGGACCGGTCACTCCTCAAAGACGGAAAGCTGGATCCTGCAGCCTGTGCTCTGTCCTCCTCTTCCTCCATCATCATCTTCTTGTGGACTTCAGTCAGTCTTAGAGGTAAACCACAAACACTCAGTGAGTTACCATTAACAGAAGTAACTGAGTTACAGTCGCTGTAACTCAGTTACACAACCTCGGTGCACCTGCTGCTGTGCTGAAGTCTCACACAAAACCTGTCAAAAGGGGAGGGGCCGGCTGCCTCCAAATTGTGCACATTGCATTCATAATGTTGTTATGTATTAATTATTTTTTCCGGGGTTGTGTGAAATCCCAGGGAAAAAAAACCTAAACAAACCGAATCTGTGCACTAAGGTGTAGGTCTGGTTGTGTTGTGGTGATTCTCAGGTTGGGGGATGGGTGTTGACACTGGAATGCAAAATAACATCAAAGGAAGATGGACAAGAAGAGGTCAAAGGTCATCCAGTGCTCAGCTTAGAAAAAAGAAGAAAATGTAAGCAGATTTGTCTTTGGATATTAGCAGGTATTATGCAGGGCTCTACACTGCGACCAATTTTTTAGCATACTATCTAGTGTGTACACACACACATACATACATGTAAAACTGGAAAAATTTGAACATCATGCAAAAGTTCATTATTTTCACTAATTCAACTTAAAAGGTCAAACTAATATATAATATAGACTCATTACGTGTAAAGCAAGATATTTCAAGCCTTTATTTTTTAATAATTGTGACGATTATATCTACAAAAGTTGAATCTGTTCATCTGGACGTAGCGTTTTGTGGGAGAAACGTTTCGTCACTCATCCAAGTGACTTCTTCAGTCTCAGTTGACTGCAGGTTTCCCCAAACCAGCATAATGACTGAAACCAGCCCACTGAAGGAACAATGGGCTGTGAGGTCAGTTCCTTAATCATAATTATGCAAATTCCCATGACCATCGATCAACAATCACTGACCAAAACCCACTGATCAAAGAACACTGATCAATGTCCATGAGTGCCATTCACAGAGCGTTGGGGAATGGCTGCAATCACAGCATTGTAAGATGGCGAAAGATGTACCCTTAGGCCCCCTCCTCGATTCAGAGATGGCCTTTCCCTTTTCACGCAAATGGCCTCCTTGACTCCACGCTCAAACCAGCGTTCCTCCCTGTCCAGGATGTTACATCCTCATCGTTGAAAGAGTGTCCACTGGCCTGTAGGTGTAAATAGACTGCAGAGTCCTGGCCTGATGAGGTTGCTCTTCTGTGTTGTGCCATCCTCTTCGCTAGAGGTTGTTTGGTTTCCCCGATGTATAAATCCTGGCAATCCTCCTGGCACTTAACAGCGTACACTATGTTACTCTGTTTGTGTCGGGGGACCCGATCCCTGGGTTGGACCAGTTTTTGGCGCAGCGTGTTTTGGGGTTTAAAAGCCACAGAGACCCGGTGTTTAGAAAAAATGCGTCTCAGCTGCTCCGATACTCCTGACACATATGGGATCACTACAGGTTTTCGCCTGGGCAGCGGTTGTCCTTCTCTCTGGGATAACCACATTTACTCAGGGCCTTCTTGATGTGCCGTTCCTCTGCCTCCCTGGCCGCTGTGTCAGTGGGGATGGTGTTCGCTCTGTGTTGTAGCGTCCTGATGACACCCAGTTTGTGCTCCAGTGGATGATGAGAGTCAAACCTTAGATACTGATCCGTATGTGTAGGTTTACGGTACACGTCAGCCTTTAGATGTCCCCCATTACTGATTGAAATCTCACAGTCTAAGAAGGCTAACCTGCCACTTTTCATATCCTCCCTGGTGAATTTGATGTGTTGGTCCACCGAGTTAATGTGATCCGTGAAATGTAGTACGTCCTGAGATTTGATTTTCACCCAGGTGTCATCCACATATCTGGACCAATGGCTTGGTGGTGTTCCAGGGTAGGATAGCAACGCCCTCTTTTCCACTTCTTTCATGTACAATTTGGCCACGATGGGTGAAACTGGGGAGCCCATGGCACACCCATGTTTCTGCCTGTAGAAATGACCCATGTATGTGAAGTAGGTGGAATGAAGACACAGTTCCAAAAGCAAACACACTTGGTCGATGCTGAGAGTGGTCCTGTTACTCAGGTTGGTGTCATCCTGTAATCTCTTACGGACTACCTCCAACGCTTCCGTGACTGGGATGCAAGTGAAGAGAGATGTAACGTCGTACGAGACCATGGTTTCATCTGCCTCCATAATGACATCTCTCACCTTCTCAACAAAATCCAGGGTGTTCTGGATGTGGTGTTTAGAGCTGCCCACCAGCGGGTTGAGGATCGAAGCCAGAAACTTGGAGATGTTATAGGTGACCGAGTTGATCATGCAGACAATTGGTCTTAAAGGTGCACCCTGCTTATGTATTTTCGGTAAACCATACAGACTTGGTGTAGACTCCCCTGGGTACAGCCTGTGGTATGAGGTCCGGTCGATAGCCTTGTCTTGTTCCAACTGCTTCAGACAGTCTATCACCCTCTTCCTGTAACCACTTCCTGGGTCTCGTTTCAGGGGCTCATAAGTATTTTCATCACTGAGTAGTGACAAAATCTTCTCATGATAGTCTTTCTGGTTAAGCAATACTGTGCACCTACCCTTGTCTGCCGGAAGGATGATAATGTTGTTGTCATCACTAAGTGATGTGAGTGCCTTCCTCTCCTCCATGGTGATGTTGGATGCTGGGGGCTTTGCATTGCTGAGACAGGCTGAAACTTTCGTCCGTAGTTGCTCTGCTTCCACTTCTGCAATATTGTTGTTGCACACTTGGTGCTTCGCTCGCTTTGTGGTAGAGTATCACTTCCTGTTCCTGCTCAAACACAGTGGTGTTTCTGAGTAGCTTTTCTGCTTAGCAATTTAATTGAAATCTTTTGATACATCCCTTTTTCATAGTATAATCTTAACGTGCTTCATCTGAATCACCCTTTCTGTGTACTCACTACCTAATTTATAGCCAAAGTATTCACTCACTGTCTCTTTACTGTTTCGCTAGCTTAGCTTAGCTCGTAGCCGACTCATTAGCACCATGGCTACTTCACCTGTCCCTGTTGCACTTTCCTGCTCATTGTGTCAGATGTTTAGTTACTCCTCGGCCTCCTTTAGCAGTAATGATACCTGTAACAAATGTAGCATATTTGCAGCTCTGGAGGCCAGGATTACTGAATTGGAGACTCGGCTTTGCACCCTTCATTCACCCGTAGCTAGCCAGGCCCCTGTAGCTGGTGCAGCCGACGATAGCGTAGGCCCCGCTAGCTGTTTCCCGGCAGACCCCAAGCAGCTGGAGAACGAGGGCGGTTGGGTGACGGTGAGGAGGAAGCATAGTCTTAAACTGAAGCCCCAGGTACACCACCAACCTGTTCATGTGTCTAACCGTTTTTCCCCACTCGGCGACACACCCGCCGGGGGTCAAACTCTGGTAATTGGTGATTCTGTTCTCAGACATGTGAAGCTAGAGACACCAGCAACCATAGTCAATTGTCTTCCAGGGGCCAGAGCAGGCGACATTGAAGGAAATTTAAAACTGCTGGCTAAGGGTAAACGTAAATACAGTAAGATCATAATTCACCTCGGCAGTAATGACACCCGGTTACGCCAATCGGAGGTCACTAAAATCAATATTGAATCGGTGTGTAACTTTGCCAAAACAATGTCGGACTCTGTAGTTTTCTCTGATCCCCTCCCCAATCAGACCAGGAGTGACATGTTTAGCCGCATGTTCTCCTTAAATTGCTGGCTGTCTGAGTGGTGTCCCAGAAACGATGTGGGCTTCATAAATAATTGGCAAACCTTCTGGAGGAAACCTGGTCTTGTTAGGAGAGACGGCATCCATCCCACTTTGGATGGAGCAGCTCTCTTTTCAGCTCTCTATTTCTTTCTAGAAATATGGAACAATTTATTAAACCCCCCAAAATATGACTATCCAGAGTTGGGACCAGGAAGCAGAGTTGCAGTCTTACACGCCTCTCTGCAGCTTCTCTCCTCCTGCTACCCCCCCAAAAACCCATCTCCATTGAGACTGTGTCAGCTCCCAAACAGACAAAAAACAAACCAAAAACCAGCAATAAACAACTTAAACATAAAAAATCACAAAGAAAGAACAATACAGTATCCACAAAGAGTAAAACAGTGAAATGTGGATTATTAAATATTAGCTCTCTCTCCTCCAAGTCTCTGTCAGTACATGACTTAATAATTGGCCAACAAATCGATTTACTCTGCCTTACAGAAACCTGGTTGCAGCAGGATGATTATGTTAGTTTAAATGAATCAACACCCCCGAGTCATTCTAACTACCAGAAACCTCGAAGCACAGGCCGAGGGGGCGGTGTGGCAGCAATTTTCCACACCAGTCTATTAATTAACGAAAGACCAAGACAGACTTTTAATTCATTTGAAAGCCTGATGCTTAGCCTCGTCCACCCCAGCTGTAAAACTCAGAAACCAGTCTTACTTGTTATCATCTATCGTCCACCTGGGCCTTACACAGAGTTTCTCTCTGATTTCTCAGACTTTTTATCTGATTTAGTGCTCAGCTCAGATAAAATAATTATTGTGGGTGATTTTAACATCCATGTAGATGCTAAAAATGACAGCCTCAACATCGCATTTAATCTGTTATTAGACTCAATTGGCTTCTCTCAAAATGTAAAAGAACCCACCCACCACTTTAATCACACTCTAGATCTTGTTTTAACATATGGCATAGAAACTGAACATTTAATAGTGTTTCCTGAAAACCCTCTGCTGTCTGATCATTTCCTGATAACATTTACATTTACAATAATTGATTACACAGCAATGGAGAGTAGACTTTATCAAAGTAGATGTCTTTCTGAAAGTGCTGTAACTAAGTTTAAGAATATAATCCACCCACTGTTATCATCTTCAATGCCCTGTACCAACATAGAGCAGAGCAGCTATCTGAACGCCACTCCAACAGAGGTCGATTATCTTGTTAATAATTTTACCTCCTCACTACGTACGACTCTGGATACTGTAGCTCCAGTGAAAACTAAGGCCTCAAATCCGAAGTCCCTGACTCCGTGGTATAATTCTCAAACACGTAGCCTAAAGCAGATAACTCGTAAGCTGGAGAGGAAATGGCGTGTCACAAATCTAGAGGATCATCATTTAGCCTGGAGAAATAGTTTGCTGCTTTATAAGAAAGCCCTCCGCAAAGCCAGAACATCTTACTATTCGTCACTGATTGAAGAAAATAAGAACAACCCCAGGTTTCTCTTCAGCACTGTAGCCAGGCTGACAAACAGTCAGAGCTCTACTGCTGTAGGTATTACAGGTACTGCACTGCAGTGGTTTGTATCATATCTATCTAATAGACTCCAATTTGTTCAAGTAAATGGAGAGTCCTCTTCACACACTAAGGTTTATTATGGTGTTCCTCAGGGTTCAGTGCTAGGACCAATTCTGTTTACATTATACATGCTTCCCCTAGGCAGCATCATTAGAAGACATAGCATAAATTTTCACTGCTATGCAGATGATACGCAGCTCTATCTGTCCATGAAGCCAGGTAACACACACCAATTAGTTAAACTGCAGGAATGTCTTAAAGACATAAAGACCTGGATGGCCGCTAACTTCCTGCTTCTTAATTCAGATAGAACTGAGGTTATTGTACTCGGCCTTGAAAATCTTAGAAATATGGTATCTAACCAGATTCTTACTCTGGATGACATTACCTTGGCCTCCAGCAATGCTGTGAGGAACCTTGGAGTCATTTTTGACCAGGACATGTCCTTCAAGGCACATATTAAACAAATATGTAAGACTGCTTTCTTCCATTTGTGCAACATCTCTAAAATTAGAAATATCCTGTCTCAGAGTGATGCTGAAAAACTAGTTCATGCCTTCAACACTTCCAGGCTGGACTACTGTAATTCGTTATTATCAGGATGTCCTAAAAACTCTCTGAAAAGCCTTCAGTTAATCCAAAATGCTGCAGCAAGAGTCCTGACAGGGACTAGAAAGAGAGAGCATATTTCTCCTGTTTTGGCTTCCCTTCATTGGCTTCCTGTTAAATCCAGAATTGAATTCAAAATCCTGCTCCTCACTTACAAGGTCTTAAATAATCAGGCCCCATCTTATCTTAATGACCTTGTAGTACCATATCACCCTATTAGAGCACTTCGCTCTCGCTCTGCAGGCCTACTTGCTGTTCCTAGAGTATTTAAAAGTAGAATGGGAGGCAGAGCCTTCAGTTTTCAGGCCCCTCTTCTGTGGAACCAGCTTCCAGTTTTGATTCAGGAGACAGACACTATCTCTACTTTTAAGATTAGGCTTCAAACTTTCCTTTTTGCTAAAGCATATAGTTAGGGCTGGACCAGGTGACCCTGAATCCTCCCTTAGTATGCTGCAATAGACGTAGGCTGCCGGGGATTCCCATGATGCATTGAGTTTTTCCTTTCCAGTCACCTTTCTCACTCACTATGTGTTAATAGACCTCTCTGCATCGAATCATATCTGTTATTAATCTCTGTCTCTCTTCCACAGCATGTCTTTCATCCTGTTTTCCTTCTCTCACCCCAACCGGTCGCAGCAGATGGCCGCCCCTCCCTGAGCCTGGTTCTGCCGGAGGTTTCTTCCTGTTAAAAGGGAGTTTTTCCTTCCCACTGTCGCCAAAGTGCTTGCTCATAGGGGGTCATATGATATGATTGTTGGGTTTTTTTCTGTATTTGTTATTGTGCGATCTACTGTACAATATAAAGCGCCTTGAGGCGACTTTTGTTGTGATTTGGCGCTATATAAATAAAATTGAATCGAATTGAATTGAATTGTTACGAATTGCTGTTTCTGTGGCTGTGATCAGCTCCACTAGCGGGATTTGTCTCGGTGTGACGGCAAAATTCAACCCTTTAGCAAGGATGTTTTTCTCTGTTTGGGTAAGCTGTCTGTCAGACAAATTCTTCACCCACTTGTCCACATCCTCCATGTCGCATCCTTGTCTCTTCTGACCACTGAGGACAGTTTCTGTATTTTTTGGTGGTTTCTGATGTACAACAAGTAAGTCAAACTTCCTTTGTTGTCTGGTCTTAAACTTCTTGTGCTGTGCTAGACGAGCCTTCTCAGTGAAGTCAAACACCTTTTTAAGAGTATTCTCATCTAAAAGCATTGTCAGTCTCCGTCGGATCCGCTCCTCTTGAGATTTTAGCATGTCGATGGTAAAATTTGTCTGCCTCACCCGTTCATTAAGCAACTGATGCTGTGCCTTTTGGAGGATTTTTGTTGCTTGGAAGCCTTTAACTGAAGAGCTCATTTGCAGACTTTTAGGAGTAATCCTGTTTTGTCGGCATCTGAGGCTGAATCTCAGGTGGTTCCTGTAGTCCGCCATCTTACGTGCTGTTTGCTCATACTGACGTACAAGCTTTAGGCCGTACTTGCCAAAGTGGGTTAAAACGTCTTGATGCATTCTCAATCATCCAGGAAAGTAAATCTCCAAAAGTTGAATCTGTTCATCTGGACGTAGCGTTTTGTGGGAGAAACGTTTCGTCACTCATCCAAGTGACTTCTTCAGTCTCAGCTGACTGCAGGTTTCCCCAAACCTTATAAACAGTACATTTGCATAATGACTGAAACCAGCCCACTGAAGGAACAATGGGCTGTGAGGTCAGTTCCTTAATCATAATTATGCAAATTCCCATGACCATTGATCAACAACCACTGACCAAAACCCACTGATCAAAGAACACTGAGAACACAGTGTTCTTTGATCAGTACCTACAATCCGCAAAGGATTGTAGGTACTAGTGGCATGCGCTATTACAAGACAACAGTCACACAGAGATAAACGGAGACACTGTGGCGTGGGTGTGGTCTCTGGCTGGCTGCAGAGGAGGGGTGGCAGGTGTGCTGAGAAGTGAAGGTGATTGTCGCTCTTTATATGTTCACAGTGACAGTTGGAGGCGGAAGAGTGGATGTGACAGCTGAGAGCGGGAGTGACTGTGTCCCGTGGATGCTTGACAGGACAAACGTTACACACACAAAGAAGAAGCTGTTGTATTATTAACTGCTATAGCCAGTCGCATGACAGCCACTGGAAGCCGATGGGTAAAGAGATCGGTTTTTATCGGATTCCTTTGTCAAAGAAAACTTGTTCAAGTCATATTTGCAAAGTCACGAAGAGGCGACGGAGAGCCTAGATTGCGGGGTACGTCCAGAAACACAATAAATCCCTTTCACTGGAACGAACAGTGACTGTCGCTGTCCCCCTTTTCTTCCAGTACTCCGGAGCGAAGAGACCTACAGGGTGGCCAAGGACTTCGCCGGGTTTTTTTGTCCCGCTCCGATTTTAGTGGATTTTAATGCTGTGGCATATGCCACTGGACTTCTAGTGTTGTTTTTATGATTTTACCGTGTGTTCTCCCTGGCCAGGGGTGTTTTTAATTGTTTTAAATTATTTTTTGTGAAATAAATTATATTTCAGTAATCGAGTTTGATATTGTTCTATTGCCTTGGCTGCTCGACTGCTCTGTCCATTTTTTGGAAGCGTTTCCCTTCACTTAGAATAAAACCTGGTGTCCACCTACATATCTGGTTACTCGGAACATGTCAGTGTCCTGTACTCATCCGTCGGCAAACTGGAACTGGGCTTGTTGCAGGGATCTGAAGCTACCAAACACTTCATGAGTTTATGCACTCACACTTAGGATCATACAATTATAAATGATGACGTGATGAAAGTTGGGCAGCACGCTAACATCTGTAGCCCACTCTGTATGCTCATATGCTGTATACGTCTAACTCTTTCACTCCTTTGATTTTTTTCCTCATACATTTTTTTTTTTTTTTTGCCTTCTCGTCTCTGTACGGACCTGCCATGTTTTCCTTCATTTTGTACGAGGTTAGTCATTCATATACTGCTGCATGGACTTGGCTGTAGTTACATCGTAAGGTTTTAAAAAACTGAGTTTTAAAATGATTAGGGGTAATAAAAACCGGGGGAGGTCAACAGTTATCACTGACTGTTTTTAGGAGCTTTTTTGAGATTAAATAGAAGAAAATACAAAACATTAAACATTAACATTAAACATGTTAACAACACAAAAGCCATATTAAACGCAGACTACTTCAGGCCCGGAAGCAGGATTCGTCACGTCATCACTTAAAGACCGGATTGTCTCTGTGTCCTTCTCTCCCTCTCCTGTCTCCTGAATCTAGTCACTCTGTGTCTTTGTGTGTGTTTCCTGTTTTATTCTGACAGTCTTGGGTCTCTAAAGGATTTTGTTAAGTTTTGCATTATCCCTGTCTTTTTGTATCAGATTAGTTCCAGCTGTTGTTTAACTGAATTTCTCTGAGGAATCAACTCAAGGGATTAAAGTTCTCTCTCTCTGTTTCCCTTCTTTAGCCTCGTTACAAACCCAAACACTACAACTAACAAGTGGATTTTCCTGTTTTAGCTCAGCCTACAAACAAAGCAGAACCACTTACTGCTGAAGAGACAGAGAGCCAAAGTTTTTAAATAAACTCATTGCTGCATCAAGGAGCAGCACAACAGTGAGACAGAACCACTAAGTCATTGTTTCTGTCACTAATTGGCTAACATAAACTGTCTATTAGCAACCAACCAACTCAGCTCTCTTGAAGAGTTCATGTTACTAACAGCTTTGGGCTGGTATCATCAAAGATGAGCTTGTGGGGCCTTTTCGGGTTGAGGATGGAGTCAAGCTCAACTCCCAGTCCTACTGCCAGTTTCTGGAAGACACCTTCTTCAAGCAGTGGTACAGGAAGAAGTCTGCATCCTTCAAGAAAAACATGATTTTCATGCAGGACAATGCTCCATCACACGCGTCCAAGTACTCCACAGCGTGGCTGGCAAGAAAGGGTATAAAAGAAGAAAAACTAATGACATGGCCTCCTTGTTCACCTGATCTGAACCCCATTGAGAACCTGTGGTCCATCATCAAATGTGAGATTTACAAGGAGGGAAAACAGTACACCTCTCTGAACAGTGTCTGGGAGGGTGTGGTTGCTGCTGCACGCAATGTTGATGGTGAACAGATCAAAACACTGACAGAATCCATGGATGGCAGGCTTTTGAGTGTCCTTGCAAAGAAAGGTGGCTATATTGGTCGCTGATTTGTTTTTGTTTTGTTTTTGAATGTCAGAAATGTATATTTGTGAATGTGGAGATGTTATATTGGTTTCACTGGTAAAAATAAATCATTGAAATGGGTATATATTTGTTTTTTGTTAAGTTGCCTAATAATTATGCACAGTAATAGTCACCTGCACACACAGATATCCCCCTAAAATAGCTCAAACTAAAAACAAACTAAAAACTACTTCCAAAAACATTCAGATATTAATGAGTTTTTTGGGTTCATTGAGAACATGGTTGTTGTTCAATAATAAAATTATTCTTTAAAAATACAACTTGGCTAATAATTCTGAACTCCCTGTATTAGCAACCAACCAACTCAAAGAGTTCATGTTACTAACAGCTCACCTCTCTGCAGCAGACACAGGCTGGGATTTAAAATGAATGATGGCATCTTTAGACGCGTCACTCTGTAAGGACACAGAGCTGGGTGGAGGTCCAGGTTGGTTCCTGTGAATAATGACGGAGCAGTGTTGTGAGTGCTGAGCTGTGACATGGAGAAGAGTCATGGACAGTTAGAGATGGTCATCTCACCTCTGAGCTTTGGTCTGGCTCTCATGTTCCCCACACAGAGTGCTTTTAGAGGGAGGGACTCCCTCCTCTCTGTCCTCACACTGATCCATGCTGCTCAATTCACATCAGCTCACACACACTTTCTACCTTCACCTGCAGAGGAAACACAAATCATTCATGTGCACATCAGCTGAGAGCTGCAGAAGTCGTGTCTGATGTGTTGGACTAACATCCATCTGAGACACAGCTTTCATCAGTTCACTACAAAAAGTGTCACAGAGCCCAGTTCAGCCTCCAAATCCTCCATTACTGTAGTCCTACAAAGGTCAAACATGGCAGCAGAGAGCAGCTTTATGTCAGTAACAATGTCCAGGACCAAGCTGACTGCTTACAGAGTTCATACTCTAACTGCTAGCTGCTCTGCTAGCTAAGCTAACTCATGTTAATGCTGCTCAGAAAATGTATATAGAACATTAAAGAGTGAAAAGTAAAGCTTGGAGTCACAGGATGACACTGACATAAGTGATGACAGCACACTGAGTTCTTCATTGTTGTTACAGTTCCTTTGTTTTTAAGCCACAGAAAAAAAACTTATGTAAATGTTGATAAATCTGTTTATCTGTAAGACAAAACGTAGCCCAGTTTGTGGAAAGCTGCATGAAGCTGGCAGCGTGACATCTGTCTCAAAACTGCACGTGTGATGGAGAGAAATGTTTTAGATATTTGTGCGCATTTGTGATTCGTGAAGCTGAACTGAGTATAAATGATGAGGATCTGCAGCTGTGCAGCGCTGACATCAGTGTGCGCAGCTGCATGAAGGAGTTTCTCGCTGTTCTCCTTATTGTTCACAAATCATGTGGATTTGTCTTCAAACACGAGAATGATCCAGAGTTTGTCGTGAAATAAGAGCTGAACATTTGCTCCAAACATCACAGGAACAAACAGTCAAAATGTTGGAGGAAACAAAGCAGAATGTATGAAGACTGGAAAATATAGATGATGAAAATATGCAGCCAAACATTTGTGGACATGGGTAAACTACCTGATCCAAAAAGCAAGAAGTGACACAGCTAGAAAATGAAAGTGTTGGGTCTGTGTTTCCACAAGTCCCGCTAGTTTAGAGACTTATTCCTCATGAAGAAAGTAAGACATAACAAAACATCTCCAACCAGTTTTTCACTTGCTAACGAGGGAAGAACCAGCTCTTGGAGCTCACACTCCTCACCTGTCTCATGCCCAAAATCCTTCAAATAGCAGCTTCCCTCGCAGCTATTTATTGACAAACTGTTACAATACACATCACAGCACAAGCACCTCCCCTTGTAAGACCCCTCTTGGTTACAAAGTCAAGGCACTGTGTGTGTGTGTGTGTGTGTGTGTGTGTATGCATGTGTCTCTGTATGCATGACTTCCTGCTGACCAAAAGGGTCATAAAAGCAGGAAGTAACATCACAAGAAACAGATATTTCATCTGCAATAAAATCTCCCCCAGCACAGAGTGGCTGGAGAGGTTAAGACTTTACAAATTTAAGAAACACAATGAAAACATTCAACAATTACACTTAATAGAAAGTGTGTAACAGCTTAAGTCAAATGTAATGCAGAGTTGATTGGACCATTCAGTGATAGGTTCAAATTTCTATCACTGTCTGAATGATGAAAATATGCATTCTGTAAGTTCTTGTGGTGTGAAATAATCTTTGTGACCCAATAAAACACATATTCCTGACAGTCACAGCTGATATAAGCAAAGCTTCACATTACATTCCAGAGGACATAAATGTGGGTGATTCTTGAAGTTTGCGGTGAAAATACAAAAACTACAATTTTGGAAAATCTATGAAAGGCAAGTTAAAATTGAAAACAGCGTGATATCAAAAACATGTTTTTACAGAATAGCTGGAAATCAAAACTTTTCATTAATTAAATATTAAAACAAAACAACCTCAGCGAGCTATTTTTGACCCACTTCTGCATCTAATGAAGAGACGTATGATGGTATGACGGTATAACTATGGAGCGGCAGATTTGTACTGAACTAAGCTGCACACAGCTGATGTTAGCCAGGAAACATTACACACTGACTTTAATGGAGAGACTGGAAATACAAACACACACAGTTTGTTGTGTGAAGAAATCAAACATGAGCTGAACAAACAGTAAAGTTCCTAAAGACAAACTGTTACAGGAGGAAACAAAGCGAACTTACAGTTTCTTCACACACCAACAACAAGCTCCACTCCACACCTGGACACTAAACACGGACACACAGGTGAGCTGCTTCCTGGAAGGACGCAGCAGGACAGGTGGGAGGGGCTCAGCAGGAACCGTCGAGTTCATTTGACTGGACACTGGAACATTTCTCTTCCTCTTTCATTTACATTAAATTTGCATTTGATGTCCCTCTGTGTGTCTCTCTGTTCAGATGTGACTGACTTCTTCTTTTTCACTGTCCTGATGAATGTTCATCTCTACTACAGACCTGTTTGTCACTCACACAATATCATCTTTACTGATTTGACTTTCAGACCTCAGAATTGATTTTGCTTCTCACAGATAAAAACAGGAAAGTTTGAACAGAGAGTGTAATGAACAGAAGTTACTTTCACTTCTTTACAAGCTGATCTTAAATATCAACCTTTGCATTAAACTAGAATTTATAATCACTTTCTTTAACTACAGGGATTTAATCAATGATTTATGGAAACAAGAAAACTGTCCCTTTACTGAAGGCAAATCTAATCAGTCCATAGATTTCATAGATGCCGAACACTCTATAGACTTTACTGAATGTGTAATAAAATGTCTTTGTACTTTTTATTCAATGTTGCCTTCAAACTGGTCAGACTGGTTTAGAGTAAAGTTCACTTTTTGACTTGAAACCTTGTTGTAGCTGCAGAGTGAACACACTGATCCCAGATCAGATCTGACACACCCACACTGTTTGCTTTGTTTCTAGTTTAAATAGTTATACTCCAAATATTGAGAGTTTCTCTGTTTCCAGTCTACAGATCCAGTCGCACTTTCTATCCTCATCTGTGCAGTAAAGACTGAGAGCATAGCTGAAACCAACCGTCCAATCATTGAGCAGCATCAACACCTGAGCTTCATTCAAATGTGGTGACAGGGTTGTTTGCTCAGCTGCAGGGAAGTTGGTTGGCACAGCTGCGGTCATTTAAATGTAAGTTTCACATTAACATGCTGAGACTGAGAGTCTGTGTGATAAAGGAGAGTGGGCAGGGCAGTGACATAAAAACACAGCAGTTCAAACAGCCTTTTGAATACGGCTGTCATACTTACTCACCAAACACATCTTTCTTATTGCGAGGGCCTATGTTGGGTCTGCCCAACAGGTTGATTCTGGATGTAACGTTTTCAGTGGGAGAAACGTTTCATCATCATCATCCAGGTGACTTCTTCAGTCTCATCTGACTGCAGATTCCTCAGCCTTATAAACAGGACATTTGCACAATAACTGAAACCTTGATCATTAACATGCAAATTGTCATGACCATTGACAATTGGTCACCAGAGCAGCGGCTCTACTCTGACCCACTCCCGGATGGCTGAACCTCTCACCCTATCTCTAAGACAGAGGCCAGCCACCCTTCAGAGGAAGCTCATTTCCGCCGCTTATAACTGCAGTATGTTCTTTCGGTCACTGCCCGCAGCTCGTGACCACAGGTGAGGATAGGGACATAGATCGACTGGTAAATTGATTTTACGCTCAGCTCTCTCTTCACCACAATGGATTGGTGCAGTGTCCGCATCACTGCAGCCACAGCACCAATCCATCTCCGGCTCCCTTCCCTGAAGATCATTCTCTCATATTTTTTTTTTACCTTTTCTCTGTCAGATGCAAAGACTTTTCTACCAGCTAACATTCTTCTATAGTTATTAACAATTTTATAACAGAAGAATACAGTAAGTTACTCATATATGTTTCTTCCTTTCCTGCTCTCCAGTCAAAGCCACAGTAGGATCTACTCACTGCTGCCCCCTGAGTTTAATTCTGTATTGCAGTTTTTCTCAGTTCTCTTTATAACCAGGGCTGGTGGTCCACAGGTGCTTATTCGCTGTCAAAATAAAAGATGTGCATCAGATAAGAAGTTGCATTTGCGTACATAAGATCCTGGAAATTCCAAGAATTTATTGTTAAATTCCGAGAATACGATCTTCTTTTGCGGTGGAGGAACATCAAGGTAATTGCTTACAGAGCTTGCTTCTTCGACATCTTTAAGAGTTTTGAACAAATGTCTGTCCTCCTCCAGAAAATCTTATGTACGCAATCGTGCATTGCAACTTCTTATCTGGTGCACATCTTTTATTTTGACAGCGAATGTGCACCTGCGGACCACTTATGTGCAGCCTTGTGTATAACAGACATGTTCCCAAACATAACCAACCAGAGTGCAGCTGCGATTAACCTTTCACTCTGCTGCCTTAGTCCTTCTTCCTGGGTGGTTGTAGCTCAGGTGGTTGAGCAGATCATTTGTTAATCAGAAGGTTGATAGTACACTCCCCGTCTGTTTCAGTCTGCGTGCTAAATATCTTTGGGCTAAAAAACAAACTCACTATGTTGCTCTCTGATGCATCCAAGTATTAATGTGTGTGAATATTAGAAAGAAACAAGTGCTTGTATGAAGTGAATGAGGCAAATTGCATAAAGCTCTTTGAGTGAGAGAAAGGTCCTTTATAACCAGTGTATTTACCATGACTAGTGGACAGGCTCAAAGAGTGTGAGAGTAAAGAAAAGACAAAACACTTGACACTGTTCCACTCGACTAATTGTTCAAAATGGGCAGATAGCTTTTCATCTGCTATCAGACAAACATGATGTGCTTAGTTCTGGATGAAGTTAAAAAATCTTTTATACATTTCACAAATTGTTTTCTTGCTCACACACATAAGAAAAAAACAGAGGTCATCAAAAACAACTAACACTGCATTTAGTTATTATCAGTTTCTCCAACTAAGATTATATCATATCTATCAAGATTATATCATATATATATATATATTAGATCATATCATAAGATTTCTGGAAAGTAGAAACATTTGATGAAGGCAAATTGAATCTGTTTGACATTTGTACTGAATGATGATCATGTGCAGACTTTACTGTGTAGAAACAGATCTTTGGTTTTATAATTTAATGTTATTCTGACTGCAGTTTCTGACCCTTATCAATGTGTTGAACTTCAGGCTGGTTCAGAGTAAAGTTCACTTGTTAACATAAAACCTTGTTGTATCTGCCAGTGTGAACATACATCTAATACAGCCACACCAATACTGCTGGCTTTATTTACAGTATAAATATTTATACTGCAAACACTGACAGTCAGTTTCTCTCTTTCCAGTCTGCCGATCCAGTCTCAGTTTCTGCCTTCACTGTACATTTAATCTGCTAACTTTGAACCATTTTCATCAAATATCAGACTGAAGGGATTTCATTGCATACAATTCGACACAACTACACAAGCATTGTTTTAACCTTTTAAACTGGAGGTTAACATTACTCTGTCAACAGCCTGTTGCTAAATGACCGAGCTAACAGAGCTACGTAAACAGCGAACATGAGAGACCCGACTGCAGACGTCAATAATGCAGCGTAATGGAATAATCTCACTATCTTTGCTAAAGTTATAAACTGCCTCTGGAAACCGGTTATGGTACAAAAACATCTATTCAACAAAAAAAAAAAATGATGCACTTCAGTCTTTTATCGCTCAGCCTCTCTGTTGCTGTGTGCAGCAGCCTGTGTCACTCACTCATCCACTCATTACTATGGTCTCAGCTGTAAAGTATTTCTTCAAAATAAGTATTCATAAAAAACACGTTATTTGTGCCTTTCCGAATACTGTATTCAGGTTCAGCTCTACTCCTAGTTGGGATTCTTGTCCTTTGCTGATGCATGTATTGTGCAGCCATGAGGAGCCTTAATACTGCAGCTGCATTATTTATCCACCATAACAGAGGTTAGTGTTCAGCTCTGTCACCACTCTGGCCACATGTTGCCACACTTGTACTTCCAGCTCTAAGCTGCTGCTGCTGAACACGTTACCTTTGTAATTATGTCTCCAAGCAGCATCACAGCTTTCAAAGAAGAAAAAAAGCATTATTTCCTGATAATGTTTGATGTGCTTGTACAAGATGTAAAGACTGGTAGTTTGAGGAAATCCTTTCAAAAACATATTTGCTTGCACAGAGCAGTGAGCCTTCTTGGTTTCCTTGTAGATTAAAACAGGATTGGAGTGATGAGGTACGCGCTGCTGCACGGCTGTCTATGGATGACCTGTACATCAGAACCACATCAGCCCAGACCCAGACATCTACCAGCACAAGTACAGAGCCTTTATCTCACATGTCTGAGCATTCGTTCACCTTCATCTGTTTGTTCTTATTGACGACTCTTCATCCACCTTAAACACAGTGGGTGTGTTGATGGGAGTGGGAGTTACCTTATGGAGCTGTTATTGCAGTAAAACTGTTTCTGTGTATTTCAGTCCATATGAATTCATGTAGCTCTGTGTGGAGATCCTTGTGTACATATTGAAACCTGTCTGTGTGTCACTCAGCCAGGCTTTTCAATCGGCTGTTTTTGTTTTTTAATACGTGACCTTTGCTAAAATTCATCCAAAGGTGCAAATGATGTGTGACAGGATGTAAAGATGTGTGTGCAGAGTTCTCTGTAGGACAACAGTTTAGTGATCTGTGGCTGACAGGCTGATTTTCTCTCCAGCTCTAACAGGTGAATCTTCCACAGGCTGAGGTGTGATGTTAGAGGGCTGCTCGTGGTGCTGATCCAAGACAGGCTTAGTTTGATCTGAATGCACATCTGTGTCCAAACACTGCAGTAAGTTCACATGTGGTAAATCCACTGCATCGGCACAACCGTCACTACCAGTCGACTAATGTGACACTTGCAGACTGAGTGATGCTGGTGGTTTGTACTGAGTGTGAGACAGAGATGACCCCTGACCTCAGGGTGGAGAAATCTGATAGAAAACTCTGACTCAGCAAAAATGTAGCCAAGGTCACATGTAAGAGGACAGCCAATGAAAAAGCTGGGTGAGTTGTAACTAATAACTCAGCTGACACAGTCAGATACTTGCCTGTTTTTATGGCAGGTTTATTTGGCTGTTTTGAAAAGGATTTTATCCTAATAACTCAGTTTAACTATGAAAAGAATGAAATGGTGCAAATGTAAAATCGTTGAGGCTCTATTTTGAGTAACTTTCTGATTGGCTGCATGTGATGTGGGGACATGTGGCCATTGAAACAACACAAACATAACTTAGGCTGCATGTAAACTTTGAATCAGCTCCTGTTGGCCTCCAGCTTCTGGAAACACTTCCAAGCGGAGCTGCTTTGCAAGCCCGACTGGGACCAGTTCCCACAGCAGGTGGTCCCATCATGTCAGTGGTTGGTGTGTGGGTGAGGAAAGGACTCACAGGTAGGTGAAGGCTGGTGTTTATTATCACGAACACAGGATGACTGGCTGAGCTGAAACGACTGAAGCGAACACACGTACAGAGTCGAGCACATTAACATCAACAATGACGCTGAGCAGAGAGAAACTGAGGGTTTAAATACTCTGGCTGATGATGATGATTAGGGACACACAGCTGAACAGAACTAATAACACACAGGAAGCAAACATGAAAACAGGAAATGTGAACAGGTGAATAAACATGAAACAAGTGCAAACACTGGGCAAACACCAGGAACCCGACACACCAGTGACACCAGGATGTAACTGTGCCATGTCATCAATGTGGATCCATGAAGACTGAATGATTTCCTGATATATATTGTGATAAAATCACTTCTGTATGAACTGTGTGTTTCCAGCTTTATATTCATCAGATATGAAACCTTGATGCTTGTTTGAAGGGACACAGATGGACCTTGTTTCCTTCTTTCCTTCCTTTTTGTGTCCTCTATGCTTCATCTGCTGCTCTTCACTCTGTTACTTTGTGACTCTGGTTCTCCTGCAGACACATGGGTGGTGCTCTCCACCTGTAGATGGAGCAGCAGCTGGTCTGGCTGAGTTCCTCTGACTGTCTCTAAACTTCACTCCATCGTTTGCAGGCAGAGGAGACGTGCTGGCAAAGTTTAAACTTCATCAACATTTACACTTTGTTTTCTTCAGGTTTCACTGCTGCTGCCTAAAAACAAAGCAATGGTACCAACGATGAAGAACTCAGTCTGGACTGATTGTTTGCTTCATCTGTGACGTCAGGCTTCAGCTCTTTAACATGTTCATTACATTTTCCTGTAAAACAGTGAATAAGTAGAATAACAGCACTGATATCAGTGACAGTCCAAAGACTTTGGTGCTCGGCAAAGCTTCAAGTTTCAGCTTTTATTGTGATGTACAGATAAACAGAGCAGCCACATTTATCTAGAATGAAACTCTTTGGTCCTCAGCTTTACATCAGCATATAGAGAGTGTGCAGTTATATCATGGAGAAAACACAGAATAGCACTGATAATAATAATAATAATAATAATAATAATGAAAAAAAGACAAAAAGTATTAAATATTTAGGGAATTTAAGACAAGTTGGTATTTACAGTTCGTGCTAAACTTATGCAAGTGGCATTTGTTGAAGTGACAGTGTGCAGAGTGCTGTTGTTGTAGTGAGTGTGTAGACATTCAGCATCTCTCATGTTTCTGTTATTCTAAAAAAACAGCTGCTTTTGAAAACTGATCCAATCACAGAATCATGAATTATGAATGAACCATATTGATCAGATCAATACGTACAGCTCTGATGGCACTAACATCTCCTTGAACTCTTCATAGAGATTGACAGACCACGTGACTTTCGCGCATTGCATGCCGGGAGGTGGTGGAAAAACATTCAAAGTACAACATCAAATGCAAGCATTTGCAGCACCGCAAAACGTTTATTCTCCAGTTCCAATACCTTCTTGCTTTTTCTTTCCTCACCAAAAAAGGAATGTACAAAACGAAGGAGAACAATGCCGGACCGTACAAAGACAGACTCGCTGAAAAGGCAAAGAAAAGATACGAGGAAAAAATCAAAGGAGTGAGAGGGTCAGACCCTTACGAGCACACAGAGTGGACAAAAGATGTTAGTGTGCTGCCCAACTTTCACCACGCTCAGATTTATAATTATACGGTTCTTGGAGTGAGTGCGTACACTCATGAAGTTTTTAGTAACTTCAGGTCACTGTAACAAGCCCAGGTACAGTTTACCGACGGATGGGTACAGGACCTTGAAATGCACCGTGTAGAACGAAAGACCATCGTACAAACAAAGGTAAGTTTACCAGTCTCACAAATCGTCGTCATAAATACACATTCGTTAACCGTTTATTAATATAACCTTTGAGCTCAACGGTAATTAATTAGTAGTGGAAATAATTTCTGGTAGCATTACAGAAATGTAGCAGTGACAATAATATTGTATGTTGTAATCGCACTGGGCAATTAGTGATACAAAACAACTGTTTTATCCTGTGAATAAAAGTATATGTTTTTGTCAGTGTACCGTGGTAATAACAGAAGCGAAACGCAGTATTCTGTCAGGACAATTCACTATTTATGCACAATAAATAAAGGAGCAGCGCGACAATTTCTATTCAGCGCCAGACTTGCTTGTAACCTATATCACCAATTATGTTAAGAAAAATGACATATTAACTACTACAAAACACTGACTTTTACTATTAAAATGCTTTTAGTGTTATTTTCAATGTGCTGAGGTCATAGATAATGAGATAAAACATGTCATGATCCTGGGCCATGTTGGCCCAGCATTCTTAGTTTTCATGTATTTTTGTATTTTGTTCTTTATTTAGGCCATGGTTCCTGGGTTGCTCTGTTAAGTTGTTTCTTATTTGATTTCCCCTTGTGACTTTTGCCCCTCTGTGTATCTGTGAGCCCTCGTTTCCCCTCGTGTTTCATTCTATGTCTTCCCCAGCCCGTTATGTCTGTCCTCTCTCTCTCCTCCTGTCTGAACCTCTGTACTTCCTGTTTTACTTTGTCAGTCTCCCGTCAGTGTCGCGTCTCTCCTGCCATGTCTTGTTACAATTATCTGTGTCAGCTGTGTTCCCACTTCCCTCGTTAACCCTCTGTGTATTTATGTGCATGTCTCTCTCAGTTCAGTATCGCGTCGTCAATGTCTCCTCCCCGAACCTGTGTGTCTCTCTGTGTTCCCTCGGTCCTCAGTTTAGTTTCCCCAGTTTAGTTCTGTTACTTTGTAAGACCTGCAATAAAGCAGCGTTTTTGAGTTCATCTTCGGTTTCTGTGAGTTTTGCGTTTGGGTCCTCATCTGCCTCCACACAGCCGGTTCATGACAAAACATGCTAATGTGTGATGCTGCAGAACCACGTCATGTCATCATGTCGACTGAGTAGCTTATGATTTAGCATTATTGCAGGCAAACCAGCATATGAAATGGATGTAACAAATCCAGACTGGGCACCAACACTGCTCATGGACCTCTAAAAACATACTAAATTGCTCTCATTGTACACTAATCCGCACATAACTTCCAGATGAATCACACACCTGTCATGTGCACTAATTTTATCATACAGGCTTTTATTATGCAGCTCGTGTTTGTCCACAGACAGGAAACACAGCAGGAAACAAAGAAGCTCAGAGAGGTGAAACATGAGGTTGGAGTCCTCGTCAGCATCCAGAAGAGCTGCTGTGAAACCCTGAGTACTCATGACAGACTCTGATGGCACAAACACATCATGATTCAAACAGAAAGACAAACATGGAGCTCCTGATCCTCCTGCATGAGAACAAGCTGACATGAGCGCTGTGTCTGAGAGTGTCTCCCTGTCACAGTGACAAGAACACAGCTGCTGCTCACAGTCATTAAACTGACCTGAGGTCAGCTGCTAGGACGTCTCTGTGCTCCTTACATATGAACCATGTGACCTCACATCAGTGCTGTGGATGACTGTAGTCATAGAAGAGTAGAGCTGTAGCAGGTGGTGTGAGGAGGAGGAGGAGGTGGTGTATTCTAGTTAACGCAGTACTGAAACACTCCAGCAGAGGGCGCTGTTAAGTCCTTATTGTAACACAGTTACTGTGTGCAGTTAGACTTCATACATAATCTGCACTTATTTCAATCAGACATGCTGTCTGTAAATGATTGTTTCTATTGATTCTACTTCCTGTTGACTAGTTTGATGACAGTGAAACAATCACAGCTGATTGTGTGATGATGTCACTGTTACATTCAGTGTGTGTGACATCATGTTAGTGCAGCTGATAACAGCCTGGTTCTGATGCTGTTAGAAACACATGAACGTGTCCATAGATCAGTGTGTGTTTAACATGAGAGCTTCAGCCCTGCTGATGTGTTCAATAAAGACATGCAGGAAAACTGATGAGACTCTGAAATAACTCTTTATATTTATAATGTAACTCTGCATCAAAAGAACAACAAAGGATCCCAGACAGGTTTATGTCAACAAAGACGATTCTGATGTTTCTGTGTTTCTAACAGTTTGACATTATTAGGAAACAGACTGCAGTGAACAGGATTTATAAAGAGCTTATATATAAAGATATGACAGCTGTTTGTTGATCACTCTGTGTTTGGACCTGATCAGTCCAGCTGTTTACTTGAAATATGTTCATTTACCTGTGACGTTATATTTATGTTCTTGTCTCTGTTGAAAAACACATTTTAATGTCCCTCAGATTTTTCTCCCAGATGAATAAATATAAAAATGACACAAACTGACTGCAGCTACTTTTTGTCCTTTCTGTCAGAAACCTTCATGTGACTCATGAGAGACACGTTTCAGCTGTTTGTGACAGATCAGAGGCCAACAAGTCATTTATAACACTTTCCATCATTGTTTAGCACAAACACATGTTGACACAGCAGCGGGGCCGCAGTGAGAGTCAGAGCCAGGAGATAAAAACTCCTGTTTGACCACAGCCTCAGTTTGTTCCTGCAAACACTTCCTGTTGTTGACTGGGTGGAGTCAGGAAGCCAGCGAGGCCCTGCAGGACTGAGACTGCAGACTGGGACGTGCTCTGTGATGGAGATCAACAGCATCACTGACTGTTTCTGTGAGGACACCATCATCCCAGCAGGGCTGTTTCCCAACAACAAGCCTGGACCATCAGAGACCTGAAGCTGCTGCTGAATGAAAGAAGAGGATCTTCAGGTCTGGAACAAGGACGAGCTGAGAGTGTTAATAACGTTACTAATGTTCAGCTACACTTTACTAGGTCACATCTGTGACACACGTCACTTAAATAAAGAAGGAAATATTGGCTCTGTTTTATCTGCTGGGCCCAAAAGTGACTCCCCGTATTTAAACTGCTATGAATAACTTGTTGGTCTATAATATGTGAAACATGTGTCAAATGTCTCCATCATGAAAGATATCAGGTCATCTTGAGCCACAAAAACATTCCTATCATGAGGTAGAAGCTGGAATCAGTTTGTTGCAGAGGGACGTTTATATATCCCATATTTATCCAGTTAAAGTCACATTGAAATTCAAAAATGTCTTTTCAAGAGTCGTCTGTCCAAGAGGAGCAGAAACAAATATAACAACAGTTATTTAAGCTGTTTTAAAGGCCACAAAGGAGCAGATTGGTTATAATGCAGCTGCTTCAGAGGAATAAAGATGAAACACTGTTTTTATTTCATGTGTAACACCTTTCAATAATGTGTTGACTAAAGTCTATTGACCAGTATAAGTAAAGACATCACACACACACACATGGAAACACTGAAACCTGTTTTTGGTGCAGCAGCGGTCCCAGCTGCTCGCCTTTATCTAGACTGGGTCGGCTGCTTATCTCAATATAATCAATGTTTAAAGTTCTCAGTGTTTCTGTGTTGCTTCGTATAGGATCTCCCAGCATCATCACTGTGCTGTCCAATCATTGTGTGCTAGGTTACCCTTATAGTGCGATGTGTGTTTGCACAAAGAGAAGCATGTGTGTCAAATATAAATAAGCACAGAACAGAAAAAGCTGCCAGTTTCTTCTATTTAGAGTCAAGTTAGTGTTTTGTGTCTTTGTTTGAGGCCTAATGTCAAGCAGAGGTGTGTGTAACTGCACTGGTCTGTTATATGTGTGAAATGTGTGCTTCAGCATCATCTTCATCACTGCTGATTCCTTTGTGTCATCATGTGTTGAGAAGAGAGAACAGTTATAACGGAGGAGCAACAGGAAGCCCTGAAATCTGCATCAACAAGGAAGTGTTGGCTCACCAGTGATCCCAGCAGAGCCACTGGTTTGGCTCCAGTTGTTCTAGATTCAATGATGTTGTTCCTACAGATACATGTTAGCATCTTTATTGTAGTAAAGTCTTGTAATGTGAAGCTAGAAACAAGGCAGGAAACAGCTCCATGATCTGATCTTAATGATGTTGTTTTTATTTCTGTCTTTCAGAACTGGATTGAAACTATCAAAGGTCTAAAAACAGCCTCAACCCTCCCAAAGACAAACTTTACACACGTCATCTTTCAGCTACAATCTTTGTTGCAGGGATCTTCTGCCAAACAAGGCTGTTAAGAGATTTTACTGTTTTATTATACCCTTTTTATAAAGTCTATGTTTTACGTCTTTAGCATACATACTGCTGCAGTGGAAAATAACCACTTTTGTGTAACCGCTTGTGAAACCTGTTTCAACTACTTTTAGAGAAAAACAGGAAACGCCTAAGGAACTTGAAACGAGAAGATTATGCCATATGCATGAGGGCGAAGACGTGCAGTAGAGTTGTCGAAAGGGGAAGCACGCCTTTACCCTTAACAGAGTTATGAAACTATACATTGTGTAAACTATACATTGAGTGTATAAATAAAGAAGGCGGACTACAGTTGTGTGTGAGTCTCACTCAGAGCTCTCACCCATGTACATGCCTTAAACAAGCTTGTTGTCTCTTTCCTTACTTACTGAAACAAAATGCTCTTGACATATTTTTTGGTCCTTCAGAGCCGGATGGGAAAATAACAACTGTTTTGTTGTGACTCCAAACAGAGATCTACACTGATTCCTGACGTCGTGGGGAGCCCGCACTGAAGTCTGTCGACAGCCCTCTCCAGGTAGAGGAGAAAGTCCAGAAACGTTAAATTCGGGTTCTGGCCAGTGTTTTTATCAGTGGTCCACGGCGGTGGGATTCAGTGGAATGATCTAACGAAACCGGCTGCAGCGACGTTTCAGTAAGGTAAAGAAACCCACACGTATACACTCGCGTAAAACGTTGTTCGCCTATAGCACGGGCTGGTAGAAAAGTGCAGGGATCCAAAAAATAGGTTCGCCACCGCACAGGCTGGTAGAAAAGTGCAGGTTCGCCACCGCACGGGCTGGTATAAAAGTGCAGGGATTCGCCCGCCTGAAGGGCCGGTAGACTGATCCACTAAAAGGATCTGCGCGACTGTATATTAAATGTTTGTGTTTTCTGTGTGTGAAGAGTAAATCGTTTTTAAACAGCACAGTACGATGCTGGATTACTCTTTTGTTACTGTCATTTTATTTCCTGTCAGTGGCCAAAGTACTGGTGAGTAGAGGAGAAAGTTTCATCAATGTTTCATCACGTAAAGCTAACACCGCTCCACGAATAGCGTAGGAGTAGAAGGGCGTGTTAGTTACCACTCCTGACTCTAATACCAGAGACGGCTCTGCAGTTTTGTTGAAATGGGTAATAAAGCTACAAAACTCACTGCTGACGAGCAGTGGCTAGAAAGAAAAGTCCAGGCTCCGGACAAACTAGTGCATGTAGATGGAGGAATCCAAAGAAAACCAAATGTCCCACGTGGGAAGGAAAGTGTAGTCCCTCCGTATTAACACAATTAAAAGAAACCCTCCGAGCAGAAATAAATACTGAGAAAGATCCAAAAAAGAAAATAAAGCATTCACAAGAACTGCAATATTTTAAAGCATGGAAAGAGAAATGAAGTGGAATAAACAAAAGGTTAAATGAAATTAGAGCTTATCTAATGTATTCAAACTAATAATAGGCAGGATAACAACCTGTAAACTGGTATTAACAATGAAACATAGTTGGCATGACGACCGTGCCTAGAATGAATGGAATGCATGAAACCAGATAATTCACACAAAGTATATCAAATAAAAAGAGAGATGCATAAGGTATATTGAGGCTGTGTCATTGTTCAGCCAATGGATACATAATAAAATATATATGAAATATTATAATAGACTATTGTATATTTGTAGTATAGTAGTATACTGTAATATACTATTGATGTTATATAGAAATAAGAGAAAATAATTAAGAGATAATAATATTAATAATGACATACTATTAAGAAGAGGCACCTCAGTCAGTTATGATGTGAGATGGATAATTGTTAAAAGTAGTGTGATTCAAGCTTAAGGTTTGCTCAAACTCAGTACAATGATATATATGAGATGAAGAAAATAAGGAAAATACCAAATCTAATCAAGTGCACAGAGACACTTGACTTGCTTGTGAACCTGTCATCCTAGATGAGATTTTGTTAAGATGAAGAGCAAACCTATACTAACAACTAATAAGCCAAACCCTGTATACAACAGCTAAAGCTACAAGACTGAGAAGTTGAATTAAAAAATGTGGACACTACTAAGCTGATGAGCAAGTTACACATTCTTTAAATTTTTTTAAGAGCAGAAGCTGCATGATATTAAAGCTCATACATGCAGCTGTCTGTGAGCTCAGTTTTTTCCTCACACTTCTGCTTTGTTTCTGGCAGCATCTTTTTCTTTTTCTTTTTGTGTCCCAACTCATGTGTATAAAGCATACATGCCATCAGCAATTTGTTTTTGTTTTTGTTTGATTATTTTGTTGGTTTGGGAACAAATTTGTGATCATACTTGTGGATCATAGTGACACATAATGATTAGGCATATGATTTACTAATGCCTAGTTTTCGAGCTGTGAGCTTTGAGCTGTAAGCAATGCAAAGTTTTTTCCTAACTTGGAAGTTTGACATATGTAACATATGTGAGATATATGAATTATTTTAAAACGAAATAGAAATTGTCCAAAATGCCTTAAGAAAATATGTAGTGCTGCTTCTACAAAGGAAAAAGAAGAAGCATTCAGTAACCTGGAAATAGCCTTTCTACTTACATGTAGATGGAAGTGCAGGTTACATGAAAGCAGTTTTAACACAGGCATTTGGAGAAAAACAACGCCTGCTTGCATTTTACTTCTGTAAATTAGACTCTGTTGCGTCAGGCCTGCCCACATGTGTGCAAACCTGCGTGGCCGCAGCAGAGGCAGTAAAAAGTCAGCTGACATTGTTTTAGGGCGCACTTTAATCATCAAAGTGCCCCATGCAGTGACTTCAATTTTAATCTAAGCTAATTTGTCCTGTATGACAAAACTATATGAGGAGACAAAGCCGCGAGCTGACATTTACTATACATCAAAAGCGTATTACACTGACGTTTTGTAGACGGCTAAGTGTCGGCTATGCAGTAACTACAACAGACAGAGTTGTGGAAGTGAAACCGTTGACATCCTCACACTCGCAGGCCAAGATATAAATATATATACTGACAGTCAGTATGTTTTTTAAGCAGTACACCACTTTGAAAATCTGGCAGAGTAGAGGCATGGTTACATCAACAGGTCGCCTGGTACAGCATGGAAATCTTCTGAAAACCTTACTAGATGTAATTACCTTACCAAAACAACTAGCCCTATGCAAATGTGCTGCACATCAAACAGATGTGTCAGACATAACAAAAGGAAACAACTTTGCAGACAAAGCAGCTAAAGCAGCTGCGAAACAAAAAGTGGACACACTGGTGTTTGACACCTCCATGCAAATTCCACTGGATGTTCTAAGAGATGAACAAAAATCGGCACCGTTATCAGAGCAAAAGGAATGGTTGAGGTGTGGGGCGACCTTACAGGATGATCTAATGGTATGTCATGGAAAACCAATACTGCCGAAGTCTTTACATAAAACAGTAGCTCTTGTGACACATGGAGGTACTCATGTGTCAACAGGAGGGAGTATAATTAGTTAAAAACAATTAAACAATTCTATACATTAAATTTCGAAACTTCAGCAAAAGAATTTGTAAGAACATGCATGACCTGTCAAAGACATAACTCACAAGGGAATTTAAGACCAAGAAGAGGTCATTTCCCTACACCACCTCATCCTTTTCATACAATACACATGGATTTCATTGAACTAAATGAATGTCAAGGCTCAAAATACGCATTAGTGATCATAGATGTATTTTCAAAATGGCCTGAAATCTATCCAGTAAAGAAAGCAGATGCCATTTCAGTTGCTAAATGTCTGTGTAATCACTTCATTCCAACCTATGGCATCCCAACTCTGATAAGATCAGACAATGGGACCCATTTTGTAAATGATGTAATTAAAAAAGTCTCAGAAGCACTAGGATTTAATATCAAAAACCACTGTGCCTATCATCCACAAAGTGCAGGATTAGTAGAAAGAACAAATGGCACAATCAAGCAGAGACTTAGGAAGTGTATGGAAGAAACAGGAAGACCGTGGCCTGAATGTGTAGGCCTGGTAAAAATGTGGATGAGATTAACACAAGGATCTCAGAAGCTCACACCGTTTGAGATCATCCATGGTAGACCATTTCCACTACCTATAACGAGTGAACCTTTAACTAAATCTTCTAGAGAAACCACATTAGCAGAATGGATGACTAAACTGCTAGAAAACAAAGAAATCGTTCTGAATAATAAACTGCCAGAGGACTTTTCTCCAGTGTCTTGCAGGTTGAAACCAGGTGATTGGATCCTAATCAAGGTGCTCCAGAGGAAAAATTGGAGTTCACCCCGTTGGGAAGGACCATACCAAGTGCTTCTAACCACTCCCACAGCATGTAAGATCGCGGAGCGACCATCCTGGATACATCAAAGCCACTGTAAGAAAGTGAGTGAGAGCATAGACTAATAGACGCCGACGCCCCTGCCCTCTGGTGATCCGAAAGGTGGAGGAAGGGCTGATTGGGTATATCCCGCCCTTTGCTTCTTGCCTTTGGTCTACTTATCAGAGGGGTCAGGTGCGCCAGGTCATCATGAAGCTGCTTTTGATCTCATTGACATTGGCAGCCCTGGTCGCAGGATGTCTAATACTGCTCAAGAAGAACGATGGACCTCGCAAGAAAAGAGCCTGGACACATGATAATTCACATCATTATGCTATGACACAGGATAACATCCACCCTTGGATGAACAACGCATGGTATCGATATGTACATGACAGCACACCCAGGAAAGACTGTTATGTCTGCTCACATATGCCACCAACAACACAACATGCAACATTGTATGGCAAAGCAATGAACATGAACTCAGATAGGACTACGAAATGGCACATGTGACGAATGGTTCTGGGTTGACCTGAAAGTGAAGCACAGGAGTAAGGCTGAATAATTCCCAGTCTTTCTCGAAAACAATGGGAATTTGAACCACACCCTATGCTACCGCCAAATGAATGGATCCACGCCAATGGGAAACACCACCAACTGCAAAGCAGTACAGACACACGCTCCTGGAGGACCAGTGAAGAGCAGCAACATCTCGAATGGCACTTATTGGGTGCAAGGAATGGCCTGGCTCTGTGGCCAACGAGCCTATTTTATCCTTCCTAAGAATTGGACAGGTCAGTGCGCTCCCATTTTCATATCTGACCACACTTTTAAAATAACCGTAGACGCCACGTCGATAACAAGGAAAAGACAAAGCACCCTAGACCCCAAGCTGCATGATTCCATATGGGGTTCTGATGTCCCAGAGGAATTTAAACTTTGGACTGAAAGACAAAAGGTTGCTCACGCACTTTTCCCATGGGTGGGAGTAGGAAAACACGCTTTAAGAATAGAGACTCTAAATTACCGTTTTGGACTGTTTCTGAATGCTTCCTGCAAAGTCAACAGCGAACAGAACGAAGAAATAGACGCTCTCAGGATAATGGTTATGCAACATCAGGTGGCGCTTGATATTGTGTTAGCAGAAAAGGGAGGTTTATGTGTACTTTTTAATACTACTTGTTGTACGTACATACCTGATAACATACATTCTAGTAACATGACAGATGCTTTAAAAGTTTTAAAACAGCTTCAGAATGTGCAGTCAAAGGAATATGTGGATGGAGGCACTGATTGGCTGAGATGGTTATTAAGTGGCTCATGGACTGTTTTGTTATACAAGGGTCTAATAGTCGTAGGAATTTTACTCCTGTTATTTTGTGTATTTTCAACATGCATTCTTCCATGTTTAAGGAAAATGATTACTAAGATGATTTTTACATCATTAACGGCTTACGTTTCAGTATCAATGAATGAACACAATGATGAGGATGATCCCGATGGAGATGATTTTGTGTAAAGTGTTGTAATTATTCATAAACTATGGTTCTAATGACGAAGTGATCGAAAATGTGAAAACAAGAGGTCATATTCTGATATGTGTAAAACCATGATTATGTACACTGCTAAATTCGTAAAAACAGGAGGGAATATGTTAAGAGATTTTACTGTTTTATTATACCCTTTTTATAAAGTCTATGTTTTACGTCTTTAGCATACATACTGCTGCAGTGGAAAATAACCACTTTTGTGTAACCGCTTGTGAAACCTGTTTCAACTACTTTTAGAGAAAAACAGGAAACGCCTAAGGAACTTGAAACGAGAAGATTATGCCATATGCATGAGGGCGAAGACGTGCAGTAGAGTTGTCGAAAGGGGAAGCACACCTTTACCCTTAACAGAGTTATGAAACTATACATTGTGTAAACTATACATTGAGTGTATAAATAAAGAAGGCGGACTACAGTTGTGTGTGAGTCTCACTCAGAGCTCTCACCCATGTACATGCCTTAAACAAGCTTGTTGTCTCTTTCCTTACTTACTGAAACAAAATGCTCTTGACAAAGGCTGAGAGAAGATTTCTTACAGCTGTCATGTTGATGCTGTTTCAATCTTTGGGCAAACACACTCATATATTAGGGCTGATATCAGGGCTGCACAAGTTCTTTGTGATCATGAATAATAGAAGTGTGCCTGTTGAAGATCATGTTTGCTACATGATTATATGTCCTGTTATTGTTCTGTATTATATTCAGCTTTCAGCATCCTTTCCCAGCCCCTGTTACACCATCCATACAAAGCCAATCTGACTGTGAGCCAATGTGTTTGATAGTTTGTGTTGGATCAATAGATTTGAGAGGAGAAATATTTTACTGCTATTATTTGCTGCTATTTTTATAATCATCATTAACATTTCAGTGTTAATAGTGATGTTGCTTTCCTAGATGCATTCAGATGTTCAAACATATTGGTATCATATTAGTTTTTATTACAGGTCCAGTAAAAAGAACCACTTTAAACTGTGGATGTTAATGTTAATGTTTATGCAGACTGCAGGGTGAAAGAGTAACTCCAAAATGAGACAGGAAGTTATAGGCTTTTGAAGTTGCAGGCTTTGCAAAAGTGAAACCAAAACCAGAGTCTGAGTTTGTATAATGGGTTTATACATTTTACATAGAAGTTAAGATCATTACACACAGGATGGCCTGAGCCTGGTTGGTTGCTTAAGTTGAGGTCAACTAAGGTTCAGAAAGCAGATGCAAACTCTGCACGCACAGACAGACAAATAGTGAGAGGTCATGACACGTACGCAGTACACAGCATGCACGCGCCCTCGCACGTGTACGCACAGACACACATACACACACACTGTTAGGGTGTAGGTGAGAGTTGACTGATGAAGCAGTAGATGCACGATGCGAGAGCTGAGCTGGCTTACGGGAAACCACCGGGGAGAAGATGGAAGCCAGTGTACTTTTAATTGGGCCTTGGGTTGTCGAATAGAACATTTGTGGTTTTGAAGCTGATGTATGTGATGACGCAATGAGGGGGAGTCACTAAATATACTCTGATGCATATAAAACTGTATTTTGATGTTAGGAGGATGAGATTGTGGGGCTGTCTGCTTACGGAGTCCGCTCATTCTCCCACGCGTGTCATTTCATTAAAATCATCGTCTTTACCCTTTGGACCAGTGTGGTTACTTGCATTCCTCCTGTGTTTCCTTCCCTATATTTTTGAACCTTAACACAGACTTGGTTCTCATCCAGAGGGAAACAGTCCAAATTCAGATCTAATGAAATGATGGAGGCTGTTTCCTACCACGGTGCTAATGTGTGACTAACAAGGCTCATGGTCTCCAGCAGACAAGCGCCTGGAATGAGGTGAGCTGAGTGTTGCTTTGGTGGGTCTGTGCCCACGTCATGCATCAGGATTCATATTGGCAATAGTTCATATCTCTGTTCTTTAGCCTTCATCACAAAGCTGTGAAGGAAAAACAAACATCTAACAGGATTTGATGGATGCAAAGTCCACTGAGCTCTTTGTCATTTACAAACTTGTCCAACCAACAAGAGCACAGATGAAAAACACAGTGACACTTAAAGGATTTTGCCATATATGAGCATAGATTACTTTCATATAGATTTTCAATGCAGGCTTTTGGTGAGCCGCTGGGTTCTGTCTAATAATCATCTCAGCATTTTACAATAGAATAGCTCTTTATTAGCTCTTCATTTATTGTTATTGGACATGAAACAAGGAAGCTGTGTTTCTCATTGGATGTTAGTTTCATGTTCATCAGGATCATTTTCTAAAGAGCTGATATTTAGACCATTTACTGCACTGGCTGCACATTCTGTCTACATTTCTCTGTATGTGCTGTGTTTGTCTTTCATATTTCTCCATATTGACACAAACAGTGAACAGCAGTAGATCTACTCTTCATCTGTTTTAGGCCCAGTGAAAGATCTGAAGCAGAAATGGTGTCATTAGGAGAAGAAGAACGGCGAGGAGGCAGCAGCTCTTAAAGATGAAACACAGCAACTTAGCCCTGAGCTCAGAGAGCTTCACATGAAAAAGCTCCTCAAGCAGATCATGTCAGAGGTTTGTCATCAACAGGAGGAACTGTTCATATCATAGAATGAAGGATGCTGTCAGCTGGATGAAGAAGGTTATTTAATGGCAAACGTTCAAATTGAAGTCAAATTGTTGTGGTGTTGAACAGATTCATGGACTGATTGTCTCCAGAATGTTAGAAGAGCTTCAATGAATCATTAGAAACAACTTACAGCTGCACAGTTGTGTCAAACACATCTTTGTGTCATTGTGGGATTTTTGTGTTTCTACATGTGACACACGTCTAAAACATGCACACAATTTGAAGACAAACAGGGATCATTTGTTCCCACAGCCAGATGCTGAGAGCCATTTCCTTGTAGTCCTGTGTCTATATATATGTACCATTAGATGTTATTGGAATGATTGTCAGCTTTGATAGTTTCATGTATGTTTAGCTGGACGGCTGTTTGATCCTCCACATGTTTAAAGGTGTCCAGTCCTGAGACACTGGGGGTGGAAACAGCTGTGATGTCATTGGACTGTCACAAAGAGAAGTGCATGAAGTGAGCAGCCAAGGAGCCGCTGATGTTTTGGATTCAACAGCATTTGAAAGGTCGACACAGACACATTTGCACATAGAAAGCTGAATTTGTCATATGCCACAGTGAACTCACTGTTCAGTGTTTTTCAGGAAGCTTCTTAACTGCCTCTGCTGCCAAACAAGCAGCTGATGTCCTTGAGAAGAAGCTGAAGAAGTCTTCAACAACAAATACAGGAAGTGGACTTTCAAATACTAGATTCACTTTAGACTCACACAAGAAATGACTCAACTAGCTGTGTTTGATTGACTCCTTTGACTCTATGAAAGCTCAGTGTGTGTCTGTACACAGACTGTTGTGTTGGACTATTATTCAGTTGTCTGCTTTTCAAATGTCTGCATCTCAGTGTAGATGAGGCTGGGGGTCATGGGAGGCCACCATAGCAGTCTCTTCAACATCATGACATCATCATAAATGCTGCTGGACTGTCTGATGGGCTGACGGTGAAAAAGCCGTCGGGAAGGAAACAGAAGACATTTCAGAGGCTGCAGCAGATTTCTTTGATTTGGGGCCTTTTTCAGCTTTATTGGACAGAGCAGTGAAGATAAGTGACAGCAAAGCAGATGGAGAGAGAAAGGGGGCGTGGTCAGAATCAAAGCCAGGCCAGCTGCTCTCCACCTCGTGGCACATGGTCACCTGCTCATCCTAGTGAGCTCCACCAGCAGCCCTTTCACACAGTTTACACTGTCAAACACTGTGTGTGGACCTCAGCTAACAATAGGCTACATTTAAGTCTGGACTACATGCTTTTATATTGAGGCAGATTTTTACCTGTTTTTATTCCATCAGCAGCTCAACATCATGAGCAGCTTTGACATAAAGACATCAAACTCAAGCTGACTTTAAACTGGATCTACTTTTAATACAGGGGCTCAAAAACAACTAACATCTTTATTATAGTTACATTTAACATGTTTAATGTCACATACAATGAAGTTTAGGACTCATTTAAACCAGCATGAACTAACAGTTGTATCAGGAAAGGGAAATAAATGAGATGTGAACACCAAGAAATAAGTGAAATGATGATGAAGAATGCAGAACTATAATTTAACCAAAACTAGATCCCCCAGAAACATCCTCAGAAATCCAAACCTTGTCTCTAAGACCCAGAAGTAACACAGTCCACACTAGACTGTGGATCCACCACAGCCCTGCAGGACTGTTTGGACAATATGGTCTGGAGTGTATTCACAGAAGGAACAGACTTGGAGGGCCACACATCTGCTGTACTCTCATACATCTGCACTGAGAGTGTAACAACAACAAAGACAAAGTGTTCCCAAAGCAGAAGCCATGGCTCAACAGTGAGGTGCAAGCTCTACTGAGAGCAGCGCCTTCAGATCAGGAGACCAACAAACCTACAAAGAGGCGTCTGATCTAAAGGCATCAAAGAATCCAAACGCAGATTCAAACAGCGCATCGAGGAACACTTTAACACAAACCACTCCAGAAACATGTGGCAGGGATCAAGACACTCACTGGCTACAAGGACAATCGCACACAAACAAACACATCACCTCACCTGACACGATGAAGCAGTTCTTCGCCCGCTTTGACCAACAAAACAGTGACACCAACACCTATCCTGCGTTACAGAGAGGGACGACGCCCCCATCCAGCTGGAACAGCATCAGGTCAGAGCCACACTGAGTCTATGCGAGGAAAGCAGCTGGTGCTGACGGTGCAGCGGGTGGAGCGCTTAAAGCATGTGCAGACCAACTAGCAGGTTTCACCACCATCTTCAACCTCTCACTGCTACAGTCTGTAGAAGGCAAACAGGTGGACAGAGGACGCCATAATTACAGCTCTTCACACAACCCTCACACATCTGGACAGCAGGAAACACGTACGTGAGAATGCTGTTTGTGGACTTTACCTTCAACACAGTTCAAGCCCACAAACTGGTTCATAAACTCAGCAACTTAGGACCCAGCAGCTCACTGTGCAGCTGGATACTGGACTTCCTGAGCAACACACCCCAGAACGTCAGGATGGGAGCCACACCTCCTCCACCCTCACTCTGAACGTGTGTCCTCAGTCCCCTCTTATACTCACTTTTCACCCATGACTGTTCTCCAGTCCACACCAGTAACACCATTATAAATGTGCTGATGACACCACCATCATAGGACTGATGGACAACAACGATGATTCAGCTACAGAGAGGAGGTTCAGCATCTGAAGCAATGGTGTGACAACAACAACCTGCATCTGAACAGTGGAAAAAGGACAAAGTCCAACACTCGCTCCGCTCACACGCTCCTCTCGTATTTGTTTCCAGCACACTCACTCTCACTCCACTCCACGCCACCAGGGAAACAGATCGGGGTCACGGACGAGTCCGAGAACCTGAGCACAAGAGAACTGCGGTGAGCATAAATAGAGTAATCACACGACAAACGGGGTTTATCGGGGCTGTACTGACGAGAGTAAGTCCACCACCCAGCGAAGAAGCCTTCTGAGCCTCAGCTTAAATAGCCCAGGAGTCCAGGTCATCAGGTAGATTCACGGCAGGTGCGTGGGCCAAGGGCGGAGCCCAGCTGAGCTCCGCCCAGGCAGACAGGTGAGAGACAGGAGAGAGAGACATATAACCATAGTATGCTAATAGCAAATTCTTTTGTCAGGGTTAAAGTGAGATCCTGCTTTAAGGGCAGCTTCACCTGCTGGTAATGACAGATGTTTCTAGTATATCAGGCTTGGCCAACATTACAGGGACTTACTTGCAGAGACCCACGAGCTCCAA